>NW_026000093.1:37744223-37780566 GCF_001458135.2 Marmota marmota marmota | reverse complement strand
AAAAAAAAAAAAAAAAAAAAAAAAATATATATATATATATATATATATATACACACACACACACATATATATATATATATATATGAATCTCAGAAATGATCTCTAGATAAAGATTAGGTTTTTATGATAAATTTTATAATATTTATCAAAATTTTAAATGCATAAGTATTTGACTGAAGAAATTAACTTCTAAAATAAAATATAACTATGTTCACAATGAGAAAAAGATACTAGAACATATAAAAATTTTCATTGTAATATTTCTGCAATCAACTCTATCCCTTGTCCTAGACAATATAATGATACATGTTTGTTAATATTATATTTGATAAAAGGTTAAATAAGGCACAGTTCAGAGTGAAGTATGCCCCGTGGAATTAAGAGACTCCAAAGGGTTGGTCAGGTCTAAAGGCCAGGACCCTAAATTTGTAAAAGCTTTGGAGTCAGACAGAATCTGTTATAAATCTTGTTTTGTATCAATTAGCTCCATAACTTTAGGAAACAATTTTAATCCTCAATTGTTTTTGTCTTTAAGATTAATATGACACTGTTTACCAGTAAAATTATATATTAAATTATATTAGGGATTACATCAAATTAGGTAACATGTATTAAGAGTTTATCACAGAGATAACAATTTATTATTATTATTGTTTCTTAAAGGCTTTGATGCATGATTTTGAAGGGAGTAATCTGAGGCATGAAGACTTTTTCAGAACTTAGGTAGACCTTAAATGCTCAGAATCTGTAAATCCCTGGCCTGTTGCCAACACACCCCTACCACTACCATCAGATCTATGGCAGACATCACTAAATGAGCACAATGCTCTTTCCCACTGAGCCCTGGCAAGCTTCCCAGTGCTTTTCAACACTGCAATATAGAAATCCACTGCCAATCAATCAAAATAGACCTACTTGCTGAAGTGAGAACCTAGGTATCAGGAAATTGGACTGAAATCAGAGAAACTAGAAAAATTGATTAAAAATATGAGATAGATCATAAAGTAAAATAGAAGTAAACACATTTTTATAAGAAATATGGCCATGAGTTTGAACCAAAAAATTATTGTTAAGGGTACCAATCTGGCCTGACTGTGAAATTGAAGTAAAGATAAAAGTTTGAGGTCGTAAAAGTGACTATACAAATGTAAAATTCAATATTACACAGACTCATCTTACTTGGTTATTGTTATGGGATGAATTGTGCTCCCTAAAAAGAAATGGTACCCTCAGTACCTCAGAATATAACCTTAGTAGAAATGGAGCCTTTGTGTAGGTAATTAGTTAAGATGCAGTCATAGGGGATCAGGATGATCTTCCGATCCAGTAAGACAACTTTCTTATAAGAAGATAGTCTTGTGAGGACACAAAAATACAGGGAAGACACCATATAAGGATGGAGACAGTTGAGAGTTATGCTATCTCAGGCTCAGTAATACCTGGGCCCATCAGAAGCTGGAGTAGCTGGAGTTCAAGGAGGATCTCCCACAAAGGCCCCAGAAAGGGTGCTGCTTAGCTCACCCCTTGATTTGAGACTTCTAGTATCTGAATTGTGAAAGAATAAATTTCTCTTGTGTCAAGCCACTTAGTTGACAATACTTAGAAAACTGATAAAGTCAGTATGCAATCAAGATTATTATACACAGAACCATAATGAACGGTGTTCATGTCTGTAATAGACATCAGGAAAGATACCTTCAAATAATTCATCTACCCGGCCCTCAACTTGGGAATTCAGGCAAGTAGGAAAAGCTCCCTCCTAGCAAGTGGACTCACTTCACCTCCCAGTGCCTACCATGAAGGGTCCACAGGTATCTCCAGAAGATAAAGGTAGAAGTTCCATGACCCTTCCAGAATAGTCAAATAAAAACACCTAAACGTGGTATCTTGCTTTATGATCAGAGAAAATATCTCCCATAATGCATCAGGAGAGCTCTATGTGCGCTGGACTTACTCCTGTGGCTCCTGTGGACTGGCTAATTCATGCCATCTGCTGTTGGCATGATAATAGTCCTCTAAAATGTCTAAATCCTGATCCCCCAAATTGGTGAATATGGCAAATGGGAATTTGCAAATGTGAAAGAATTAAGGAACACAAGAAGGACAATTGTTTTGGATGAGACAGGTCAACCCAATCTAATTGCATGGGTCTTTAAGGCAGAAAACCTTTCCCACCTGGGGTCAGAGGGAGACTCGAAGACTGAATGAGGGTCAGAGAAATGGGAAATTGCTGGACTTGAAGGTGGAGGAAGGGACCATGAAATTAAAAAAAAAAATGTGGGCAGAGTCTAAAAGATGGGTAAGTCAAGGAAAAATATCTCCAGAAGGAATACAGCTTTGCAGACACCTTGGTTTAGCCCAAGATGTCTTAGCATTGAACTGCAGAGCAGTAAGATAATACATTTATGTTGTTTATGCTGCTTAATTTGTGGTGATTTGGGGGATCCTATAGGCACATTCTCTCTTCTCATATATATTATGCCAGAACCTGTTGTCTTCGTACACCCTACTCTCCTACCATGTGCTCAGCCCTTTAAATCTCTTATCTGTCCCTCTCACCTTCATATTTCGACCACTCCCAGAATCTTGGGAGACATGTCTCCCTTCACATCAAACATCTCTTTCCATTGCTGAAAACCTTCGCCCTCTGGACAGTCTTCTTCTCCCACTCATTTCCATTACTGGGAAAGGGCATGTTCTGAATCATGGAGAGAAAAACATCTCTTCAAATGAATTTTGTAATATTTATAAATGCTAAATTTAGGGGCCCTGGAAACAGTCCCAATTGTTTTTCCCTCACTAAAGTGCTGACTATACATTTGATTTATTAATTTTAACCAACTCTTCTATAAACTGCAGCCAAATAAAACTTTTAGTAATTTGAAGAAACCATTAAAATACTCAACAAGGACAGGAAAAGATCCATTCATTTAAAAAAAGAAAAGAAAAAGAAATGGTCCCTAAGTTGCCATCAGCACCAAAATCCCTTTATTTTGTATTTGAAAGAGTTACATTAAAATATTTTTGTGAATGCTGCTACTGCTACTCAAGTGGAAAAGAAAAAGTAACTTAAATGATTTAAAGCTTTCGAACAACTGCTAGGTACTTAGAACAGCTAAAAGAAGAGCACTTTTGAGTGGAAACGAATGAGAATTCTCAGCTCCTAAGTGAGGCAGGATGAATTGTGAAGTGCCAGCTGAGTGAATTCATTCCCTTTCCTGTTGGTTCTTTTCCTATCTGGAGGCTAAACTTAATGGGTTTCCTTTGTAGTGGAGAGGGCTGGCCCTGACATCAAAGATCCTGGCTCCAAATTGCTAAATCCAGAGAAGCACTGTTCTTGATATGAAACCAAAGGAGTAGAGATGGTTATCACTTCATCCCCACCTCCTGCAGGAAAAGTGTTTAACTGGGGGCAGCATGTGTGTGGAGGCCAGGAAGGGGGCAGAGAAATTTCCAAGGATAAAACAGATTAATCACCAAGAATAAGAAACTGGATAGAGTTTGTGTCCTTTGACCTCTTAGTGCAGAATCATAAGGGCTGGGGATGGGTAAAGGGTAAGACAAGAGGGAATAAAACTCAGGTCCTTCATAAAGTGTAGAGGGCACTGAAGAACAGAGGAATAAGAACTGTTCCCTGTTTGCAGCTTTAGAGGAACAACCCTGCAAGTGGTTCCTGCACCACTAGGATTGGAGAAAACCACATGACACAATCAGTCATGAAAAAGGGGACTCTCATCCCCTTGGTGAGGTGAATGGCTGCTCCCCAAAAGACATAGCCACATTTAAATCCCAGAAGCTGTGAATCAGACTTTATTTGGAAAAAGGGTCTTTGCAGTTGTAACTAAGGATCTCAAGATAAGATTATCTTGGATTATTTGGATGAATCTTAAATCCAATAACAAATACCTTTTTAAGAAATAGAAAGGAAGATGCTGACACAGGGAGAAGAAAAAACTATAAGGAAGAAGGCAGAGACTGGAGTTTTGCAGCCACAAGCCAAGGAAGCCCAGAAACACCAGGAACTGGGATGGGCAAGGAGGAAAATCTCCCCCAGAGCCTTAAAAAAGTTCCTGCCTCCATGTTGGTCTTAAACTGCTCACCTTCCCAAATGGGCAAAGAATACATTTCTGTGGTTTTAAGCTGCCAAGTAGGTGCCAATTTATTCAGGTATCCCTAGGAAATGAAGATACATCCTCTGTATAACAATTCAGGGAGAACTCAAGAGAAGTCTGGTGAAGATTCATAAGCTTTATGTGCATATGAAGTGAAGAGGTAAAGATAGGTAAAGCTTTATGTGCTGCCAAGGTGGATAGAAGCAGCCAGATCACTTACAAGGATGGAGGAAGAAGAGAAACTGGAGTTGTACTGGAACCAAACCTATCATCCATGCTAAGTGGTGGCAGTCTAAGAAGTGCATTCCACCTCTCCATTCACGGATAACTCCATCATCAGGCTGTGTAAGTTCCCCAGTGAATTCCTTAGTACAAACAAGAGCTGAAGAACTCAGCTCAGCCTAAGTAATGACTCTAGATTTGACCAAGATAGCACCAACTTTAGAACTGAATTTACATATAACCAACTAGATAAAGTTAAAGCCAAGAGGCAATCTTGGTACCTCAAAGTAGACTGAATAGATAAAATTCCAAATTTGGGCACTTGCATTTTATAGACTTTTAAATAAGATTGTCTTATCTACTTAACTACAGATAAATTATTCAAAATATTTATTAGTATATAATAAGTAGAACACTTTAATTTTGTGAAAAGTTGGAAAGGTTTATCTATGAACAGGACGAAGTGCCACATAGGGCCAGCATAGGTTTTAAAGGGAAAAGTGTACAATATTAGAGAATACAAATTATTTTTTAAATTCCCAAATCTTTTCCAGAGACCAGTTATCTCAGGTGTTCACTGAGCTTGTTTGGAATGTAGGCCTAGAAAAGTGATTAATTCCATCCACACCCCCAGGCAGTGGAGGGTGGTTTATCAAAGTCAATCACAATCCTTTGATTCTCTTTGCTGTGAATCATGTATTAGAGACAGGTGGCCTAGTCTTGACTAATGAGGATAGGAGGAAGTCCACTAGAGAAGCTTTGGGAAAAGATCCACACTAATAAATGCATCCCAAATGTTTCTCATTTTCATTTTCTTCATGTTGCAATGACTTCGTGTGACATTGAGGGCTGTGTGACCGAAAGAGACAAGAAGGACAAGCAGATGATGGCTGGGAAGAAAGACAGGAAGATCCTGGGTCTTTTCATTTGCATTTGAGTCTCTGAATTGCTAACTCTGGACTATCTTATTTCCAGAGTTCTTGCTTTGAGAGATCAATGATCCTCACTTTTGTCCCCTGGGGCTAAGAAAATGCTAGCTAAAAATAAAGTATTAAATTCTTTAAAAAATTTTTAACTGAAGACAGAGTAAAATAATTCTCTGAAACTAATGTCATGTTCAATATGGCAAATCAGTGAATACCAGTAACTAAAATGCAAGCCACAGAATGAAATAAATTTCAGTGAAGATTTATTTATCATGCAGACAAAGCAACTATGTAAATAAAAATTAACAAAGAGCCAGACATAAAATGCAATAGATTTCAATGAATTTCTACACAGATATCTATCTTTTTGGAGGTACATATTTCTATAGCAAACTGACAAAATGTTAAAGGCATTTTTTTTTTATTCTAAGTAGTTACACATTTCAGTAGGACGTATTTTGACACATACATAAATGGAGTATAGCTACTTGTTCTTCTGGTGGTAAATGATGTAGGATCACTTTGACCATGTGGTCATATATGTACATAGGATATTAATGTCTGATTTATTCTACTATTCTTCCTACCACATACCCTCTCCATTCCTTTCACTCCCCTCTGCCTAATCCAAAATACCTCTATTCTTCCCTAGCCTCCCCACCCCCTTATTGTGAATTAGCATCCAAAAAAATCATTCAGCCTTTGGTTTTGGGGAAGATTGGCTTATTTTGCTTAGCATCATATTCTCCAGCTCCATCCATTTATGGGCAAATGCCATAATTTCATTCTTCTTTAAGGCTTCTTTAAGGTTCTTTAAGGTTTCTCTTTATATGATATTCCTTCATATGTGTATATATGATGGAATATTTTATATATATATATATATATATATATTACATTTTCTTTATCCATTTATCTGTTGAAGGGCACCTAGATTGGTTCCATAGTTCAGCTATTGTGAGTTGAGCTGCTATAAACATTGATGTGGCTGTGTCACTGAGGTATACTGATTTTAAGTCCTTTGGATACAAACTGAGGAGTGGAATAGTTGAGTCAAATGATGGCTGAGAAATCTCCACACTGCTTTTCAAAGTGGTTGCACCACTTTGCAGTCCCACTAGCAATGCATGAGTGTACTTTTCCCCCCACATTCTCATCAACATTTATTGTTGCTTGTATTCTTAATAATTGCCATTCTGACTGGCGTGAGATGAAATATTAGAGTAGTTTTGAGTTGCATTTCTCTAATTGCTACAGATGTTGAACATTTTTTCATATATTTGTTGATCAATTGTATTTCTTCTTCTGTGAAGTGTCTATTTATTGATTGGGTTATTTGGATTTTTTTTTTGGTGTTAAGTTTTTTTGAGTTTTTTAATATATTCTGGAGATTAATGCTGTATCTGAGGTTCATGTGGTAAAGGTTTTCTTTCATTCTCTGGCTTCCCTCATCATGTTATTGATAGTTTTCTATGCTGATAAGAAGCTTCTCAGTTTGAATCCATTCCATTTATTGATTCTTGATTTTATTTCTTGTGCGTTAGGAATCTTGTTAAGGAAGTCAATTCCTAAGCTTATATGGTGAAGATTTGGGCCTGCTTTTTCTTCTATTAGGCATAGGATCTCTGTTCTAGTGCCTAAATCAGATGATCATCTGATTATTGTTTTTAAGTCTATTGATGTGATGAATTATGTTTATTGATTTCCGTAGGTTGAACCAGCCTTCCATCCCTGGCATGAACCCCACTTCATCATGGTGCACTATCTTTTAAATATGTTTTTCTATGTGATTTGCCACAATTTTTTGAGAATTTTTGCATCTATGTTCATCAGGAATATTGGTCTGAAGTTTTCTTTCCTTGATTTGTCTTCGTTTGGTTTGGGGATCAGATTGATACTAGCCTCATAAAATGAGTTTGGAAGCATTCCCTCTTTTTTCTATTTCATGAAATAATTTGAGGAGTATTAGTATTAATTCTTCTTTGAAGGTCTTGTAGAACTTGGCTGAGAATCCATCTGGTCCTGGGCTTTTCTTGATTGGTAGGCTTTTGATGGCATCTTCTATTTCATTGCTTGAAATTAATCTGTTTAAATTGTGTACATCCTCCTGATTCAGTTTAGGTAGGTTATATACTTCTAGAAATTTGTTGATGTCTTCAAGTTTTCTATATTATTGTAGTATAAATTTTCAAAGTAATTTCTAATTATCTTCAGTATTTCAGTCATGTTTGTTATATTTCCTTTTTCATCACGAATTTTAGTTTTCTCTTTCTCATTGTTATCATGGCTAAGCACTTATCAATTTATTTATTTTTTTCACAGAACCAACTTTTTGTTTTGTCAACTTTTTGAATTTTTTTGTTTCAATTTCATTGATTTTAGCTCTGATTTTAATTATTTCTGTCTTCTAATGTTTTTGCTGTTGGTTTGTTCTTTTTTTCTTGGGCTCTGAGAAGTAATGTTAGGTCATTTATTCATTAGCTTTCTATTATTTTAACAAATAAGCTCAATGCAATGAACTTTCCTCTGAGCACTACCTTCAGAGTGTATCAGAGATTTGAATATGTTCTATTGCTGTTATCATTTATTCTAAGTATTTTCTTATTTCATCTCTGATTTCTTCTCCTATCCATTCATCATTCAATAGTGTATTATTTAGTCTCCAAGTGTTGAAGTAGCTTCTATTTTAAAAATTTTATTGTTAATTTCTAATTTCGTTCCATTATGATCTGACAGAATGCAGGATAGTATCTCTATTTTTTTTGTATTTGCTGAAGTTGCTTTGTAGCATAAGAGATGTTATATTTCAGAGAAGTTTCCTTGTGCTGCTGAGAAGAAGGTGTATTCACTTGTTGATGGATGAAATGTTCTATATATGTCTGTTAAGTCTAAATTATTGGTTGTATTATTTAGTTCTATAGTTTCTTTGCTCAGTTTTTGTTTGGAAGATCTATCCGGTAATGAGAGAGGTATGTTAAAGTCACCCAATATTATTGTTTTGTGGTCCATTGATTCTTGAAATTGAGAATGGTTTATTTGATGTAGATAAATGCTCTGTTGTTTGAAGCGTAAATATTTATGATTGTTATGTCTTGTTGATGTATAATTCCCTTAAGCAGTATAGAGTGTCCTTCTTTGTCCCTTCTGATTAACTTTGGCTTGAAGTCCACTTTATCTGATGTGAGGATGAAAACATTTGTCTGTCTACAAAACCCATGTGATATGTTTTTTTCCCATCCTCTTACCTTCAGTTTGTGGATGTCTTTGTCTATGAGGTGGGTCTCTTGGAAAGAGCATATTATCTTTTGACTTTCCTTCAGTGTGTTTCCTCCCTTTGCTGGTTTTCACTTTTTAAAAATTCATCCTTATGGAATATTTTGCTAGAATGTTCTGTAGTGCAGGTTTTTTAGCTGTGAATTCTTTTAACTTTTGTTTATCATGGAATGGTTTTCTTCCATCTAAAATCTGAAACTTATTATGCTGGATATAAAATTATTGGTTGGCATTCATTTTCTTTCAGAGCTTGGTATATGTTAATCCAGGGATCTGGGTTGAAAAATCAGCTGAGATTCAAATTGGCTCCCCCCATAGGTAATCTGATATTTTTCTCTCATGGCCTTTAAAAGTCTATTCTTATTCTGTATGCTAGGCATTTTTATTATAATGTGCCTTGGTGTGGGTCTGTTGTAATTCTGTACATTTGGGGTTCTGTAAGCCTCTTTTATTTGATTCTCCATTTCATTCTTCAGGTTTGGGAAATTATCTGATATATTATCATTGAAAATATTGTACATTCCTATGGTTTGGTTCATACCTTCCTCTATCCCAATAAACTTAAGTTTGCTCTTTTCATGTTATCCCACAATTCTTGGAAGTTATGTTCATTATTTCTTAACATCTTCTTCATGTGGTCAACTTTATTTTCAAGCATATATATTTTATTTTCATTGCCTGAGGTTCTGTCTTCCAAGTGATCTAGTGTGTTGGTGATACTTTCTATTGAATTTTTAATTTGGCTTATTGTTTCCTTCATTTTGAGAATTTCTGCTTAAAATTTATCCCCTGACATTTCTTCTTCTATATTTCCAATAGATTCTATTATTGGGGCATCTTGGTTTGTTTGGGGCCCTTTGTTCCCATATTTTTTTTAATGTTGTTCCTGTGTTTTCCCATCTAGCAATGTGGATATTAGGCAGTACAGTTTCTACCCTGTAGACTTATANGAGGAGAGAGAGAGAGAGAGAGAGAGAGAGAGAGAGAGAGAGAAAAGGAAAGGAAAAAAAGAAATCTCAATGGAAAATTGAACAATTGTTTCCATTGGTGTTCCAAAGTTTCTCAGCATCCCTTCTTGACCAATAGGTGGGGTTGACTGGAGTTTTCTGGCAGCTCCACCCTCAGGTTACTAAGGTGGAAGGATTAGTCCTAGAGGTGGAACTATTGAAGACAGAGTATAGCAAAATGCAGGTCCACATTGAAGAGTACACCCCAGGAATCTTCTTTGGGTTCTATTTGTGTGAAACGGGAGCCTGATCTTAGCCCCTTACATTGCCTGTGGACCACATAATTCCTGCTCCCTAATTTAGTTTCCAAACTTGATCTCTCCTGCCCCTGCCTTTTCAAATTTCTGGTCAGGCACTTCTCTCACAGGTGATCCTGAGGGCTGAGCACTGGGACCTGTGCACCTGTCACAGAGAGCTGTTCTATGTTAGACAGATCAGGACCAGGCCCTGAGCTCTGCAGGCTGGCCACATAGCTGCAAGTTCTAGGCATGGTTGGTGGCTAGGGAAGGTTTGAGAGACTGGGAATTGGGGAGCTGAAGGGTCCTAGAGAGTGCCACACTGATGTCAGACCTAGCAGAACCAGTGGATTGATGGATGTTGAGCTGGGGAGGAAGTTGGGGATCAAGTTGGTGCCAGGACCCAGTAAATACTGGCCCAAGTGGGCCCTGGGAACTGGTGGATGCCAGACCTGCTGGCTGGATGAGCTAAGAGCAAGATGTCCTCACAATCTCTTCCAACCTTTCGATCCCAAGTAGCCACCCCCACCTGTCCCTGTGAGCTTCAGGACTTGTGGATTTGGGGAGAGCCTGACTCTCTCCCACCTCTCTAGCCTGTGTTCCCCTGGGCAAAATATTCACAGTTGCTGACTTTCCACAGGATTGCTAGGCTCAGACAGGTCCACTCAGACCTAGCTGCAAACTCATGAATCTTGGTTTCAGTTTCCATAGGCTCTGCCATGATGCAGGCCCAAATCTTAATGTTGTTTTAATTTGCAATTAGATAGACTATCAGGGATGTGCTCACATAAAGGAAAGATGACGTGAAGAAGTAGCAAGATGGTGGCTATTAGCACACCTAGAAAGAAGATCTCAGGTGTAACCAAACATGCAGGCACCTTGATAATGGAATTCCAAGGCCTGGCCGGTATCCCAAGGTGGAGGTGGCTGTGTTTGGAGATAGGTCAGTGGTGATGTGCAGCAAGGTGGTGGCCAAATCCATTCTTATGTATACACTTAAGACAAATATTTCTTGAAATATTGATATACAATAAGCAAAGGGGAAAAATAGAATGAACTTTAGTAGAAATTATCCACACCAAAAAATAGAAAAATACTTATTGTTTTGAAAAAAGCAAATGGTGTTGAGGAGCTTTTGAGCCATGATACTACTGTAGGATGCTTACATTTTAGATTAAGTCTAAACTGTTAAGAAACTAATGCAGACTCTCTGTAACTGCTGGATTCCATTGTTAATAAAGGAAATGACCCAAGATGAAAAACTTCCTGTAGTTCAATGATGGTTTGAATTTCCATGTTTAATCATTGGGAATTATATCATCTTTCTTTTTTGTATTACCTTTCACCTTTGGCATACAAGGAGCTCAGAAATGTTTGCTGCTGTTTAGAGGGAGGAAGATAGAACTAAAAGAATTATGATTGATGTATGTACATTCCATGTATGTATTATATATCAAAATGCATTCTACTGTCATGTATGACTAAAAAAAATAAATAAAAATTAAAAAAAAAGAATTCTCTAAAACTAATTTCATGTGAAACATGACAAATCAATGGAGAAGGAAAATCTAATGATGGAGAAAGGATGCAAACGTTATAAGTCACCCTGTGCAAGAAAATTTTTCCCACTATACCTGCCAGCTCAACCGATTAGCATGACTACTGTACCACATGAACACAAGGACAAAATAAATCCAGTTACACTCTCCAGACTTCATATTTGACCGAAAGAGCTTCATACTTATTCACATATTTAGAATATGATTACTATCATATAAAGATGATTCAGAATGTCTTAAATACCACACACCCCCAATCCCCCATGTAGTAGTCCCAGCTCACCAAGAGGGCTACAACTTCTCAGAGCAAGAGTCATATTTTTCACATTTTCTTTTTTCCTTTCCAATAATCTAGTGCCAAATACATAGAACATACTGAATAAATACTTTACCATTGGTTTGTGTGGGGGTTAAGAAGATAATCTCAGAAATTTGCCAGACAAAATTTCAAATGTTTCAGGCACTTATTTTCAAGTAAACTTGGATAAATCATCTAATTTTTTTTTAGGCATCACTTTCTTTATTACGGGTCACAAAGAATAATCTATGAAAAGCTCCTGGTGGGAATAAGCACTACCCCAACCACCAAAGAGAGAATTTTTATTATTTCAGTATTCGGAGCAAGAGGAATAGAAGTACAGGTAAATAGTCAGGAATGAGACCACAGTACTAAAGAGAAAGACATAAAATAATCTCTGTGGATCAAGTAAAAAATGTATGCTCATAGCAAAGGGTATAAAGGATATTGAGCTAGTCATAAAGAAGAATTTTAAAAAGGGTGTTATAATATTAGAATAGATAAACATTATGAAATTCCTTGAAATAAGTTAAGATATTTCAGGGAGGAGATTAGGACAAGAAAAGAAAAAAAAATACTTGTGCAGATTTTCATGTCTACAGTGAAACAATTTTAAAAAACATAAGCATAAGAAAATTGAGATACATCAAATGCGATGTTGTGGTTAGAAAGAATAACACAGCTGAGGAAAAAATAAGTCATAGTTAAAATAATTTACAGAGTTAGTGAGATGAAGAAAATGTGACTCTCTTATATATATATAAGGCAGAGTGATGGTTTAAGGGTAGAGCTCAATACAGCATACATTAGTGTACATATCATGCCTAAATTGCTGTCATTTTAACAAGTTTCAGCAGTAGGCCTGGTAAACCTGTCATCCAGAGGTTTGATTTCTAGTCTCTTCAAGGCAGTGTGAACATGTTTGTAAACCCACCCTAGCATGCTGACTCACTAAACTTCATATCACATGCCTTTTGCCTCTGTCAGGCCACACCCTCTCTCAAACCCAACCCAAGATCTATCTCCTTGGGGAAATCTTCCTTGCCTTTCAGGAAAATTAGACAATATCCACCATATCACGAATCTGATCCATAGAGAAGACAGCCACATCTATTGACAATTCGACATTTGAAAATAAAAAGTCAATAATTTAAGAATAAATCATAAACATCACTCTGGTTATAGTAAAGAATTTTGCATAAGAGCTACTTTTGGATCTCATTTGTTGATAAATAAGATGAAACCTTATCACTGTTGCTCAACTTTGATTATAAAATATTCCATAAAAGGGGCTAATGATCTTTTCGCCAACTGAAAAACTTACTTTATGGAGAGACTGAAGAATTCTCTTCATAAAAGCTTTTGTTTATCATCAATTCTCTTCATAAAAACTTTGATGAACTGGAGTCACTGCTGGTAATATCAACTCTTCTCTTTGTTCAAATATTTCAGGAAATACCTAGACAGCACTTTCTACTTAAAAACTCTGGCTAGGTAAAGCTTGTTCTAGGGTCTAAAAGGAAACTAGCCATTTCCCTCTTCTAATTGGACAAAAGAAACCTATTCACCAGCATTATGATGCAATAGCAATGTTTCTTGTATTTAGTTTTTCTGATGCATGGAAGAAGGAAATAAAGGCTTTCATGATACTAAAATATTTGGAGCTAAAAAGGCAGTTTCAAGAAGAAAGTAGCTGGAAGAATGATTCCTTCCAGAGAAAAAAATGGGAAGAAAAGCTGTGGGAATTCACAGTAAATTTTGATGACCAGAAATCTTAGAAAAAGGATCTCATAGCAAATTAAGAATATAGGTATGTCACCTGTAGTCCCAGTGGCTTGGGAGGCTGAGGCAGGATGATCAAAGCAAGCCTTAGCAAAAGTGAGGCACTAAGCAGCTCAGTGAGGCCTTATCACAAAATAGGGCTGGGGATGTGGTTCAGTGGTCAAGTGCCCCTGAGTTCAATCCCCAGTACCCACCTGTCCCCACAAAAAAAGAATACATGTATATTAGAGAAAAGAATTCTAATCATGGTCTTACAAAATTCAATTACAATAATATAAGTCACAACACACGAGGATTAGGAAAAGCAGGCACTTTTGTCCCTATTTGAGCCTTCCTTTTATTTTCCCCACTCTAGTACTATTATTAATATTTAGATTGGTATTAACAAAACGTCTGATTATCAAAAATTTGGCAAAATAAACTTACTGAAATTTATTTTAAAGAATGAAATGTTTTTCTCATTTTCCCTGGCTTTCTATTACAAGCACATAATGTTATTGGGCATAGTCTAAGCCTAGATAAAATTCTGATTGGTAAATTAAACTCATTAAAATTAAGGGCTGTAAAAATGGTACGCATATAATCAGGGAAGACATTTATACTCTGCCCTGAAAATATTAAAAATAGATTGTTCCTACAAGTTGATTTAAAAAAATAAAAAGACAGATCAATTAAAAAATGGGCAAAAGACTTGAATTGATATTTCAGACACAGCACACCCACAGAACTACATGAAAAGCTGCTAAACCTCACTAGATATCAGGGAAACACAAATTAAAAATACATGGATGGAGCTGGAAAATATCATGCTAAACAAAATAAGCCAAACCCCCCAAAAACCAAAGGCTGAATATTTTCTCTGATAAGTGGAGGCTAATCCAAGATGGGGGAGGTGGGAAGAATGAAAGAACTTTGGATTTGTGCAGAGGGGAGTGAGGGGAAAGGAGAGGTGTGGGGATAGGAAGGACAGTGGAATGAGATGGACGTTATTACCTTATATATATGTATGATTACACTATCAGTGTGACTCTGCACCATGTTCAGCCAGAGGAAAATGTTGTGCTCCATTTGGGTACAATGTGTCAAAATGCATTTTTTCTACTGTCAGGTATAACTAATTAGAACAAATTTTTAAAAAAGAAAATACAATGTGATAGTGCTACATAGTCACCTGATTGGCTAAATTAAAAATCTACCAAGCAGTGGTGAGGATATGAAGAAACTAGAACTCTTACTTATTTGGGGAGTGTAAATTGATACAACCACATTGGAAAATCTATTGGCAATACTGTGTCTGGCTATGATTTTAAATACTTCAGTGTCGACAAAACTAGATAATTTATATTCTAGATGCAGTTATCATTCAAAGGAGTCTTACTAGCAGCTTATAATCTAATAGTAGCTAGTTAGCGTTTGTCAGTTGCTAGTCAGGAATCTTCTCTCCAAGGGCAGGCAATCACTTCAAAAAGTGAAAATGCTGTCTAGAGGGCTTCTAACTGTCAAAAAGAGTAGCAGAAATAATTTTGCGTGGATATAATGAATGGTGTTCAAGAAACGTGGTTACCCAGATATGTCTTACAGCTATATCCACATTTTCAGGTGTAGAGTAAAATAATCTCATGAACCAACAACTCAACATCTTCAAGTTTTGTCTTAGAGCTAGAACCCAGGTCCAAATTCTCTTCCTTATGGAGACTGTGTGTGTGAGATTCAGCAGAAAGGTGGGTTGTTCCTATCAATACATGAAATTTTCATTCAGGTTACAGGTGGAGTACAACAAATGGCAGAGAAAAGAGACTCAGTTGCCAGCATAACAGGTCATATGACTGCTCACTTACTGACAAGGGGTCTATGTTTGATGGACCTCCATCTGATACCTGCTTTCATTGTAGTATGCCATCCACCATGTAGCAAGTTTGTGGGAACAAGAATTCTTGTTGATATTCACTAAAAACAACTGGCCCGTTATAAAAGAAACTGACTTAGGTCAAAACTCCTGAAAGGACAGGCACAGTGGAACATGCCTGTAATCCCAGTGGCTTGGGAGGCTGAGGCAGGAAGATGGCATGTTCAAAGACAGCCTTAGCAACAGTGAGGCACTAAGTAACTCAGTGAAACTCTGACTCTAAATAAAACACATAAAAGAGCTGAGGATGTGGCTCAGTGGATGAGTGCTCCTGAATTCAATCCCTTGTACCCTCAACCTCCCCAAAAAGGGCAAAGGGCTGGGGTGAGGCTCAGTAGTTAAGTGCCCCTGAGTTCAATTCCTGGTACAATAAAAAAAAAGAAAAAGAAATAAGAAAGAAAGAATACTCCTGAAAGCTGGATTTGTCAGCATTATCAGTAAATCACTTAAGGGACTTATATTTACAAAACATCAAACCCTTAATTGAATCATAGACCTACCCCATCACAAACATGAAAAATAATCTGATAAGAGTATAATCAGGAGTTAAGTTTCCTTCTATAAATATTTATTAACTGCTATTATATTTTAGGCACTGTGCTCAGTGCTTCAGGAAAATATAAGTTAAGTCCATTAGTCCCTGAATGTCCAATAAAAGAGATGGATGCCTCATTTACAATTATCGTAAGTGTTATCATAAAGGATTAGTTAGGCATACAGAGAAGGAGTCTTAATCTGAGTCATAGTAAAGGTACAAATTTGTTTTGATCAAGAGCAGAGGAGATCTAGTATCATTTATTAGGAAGGTGAGTACTATCTGTAAAACACCAGGATCACAGGCAAATCAGGAATGCAGAAAGTCAAGAGTATCTAGTCTTGAGAATGTAGGAGACAGTGGATAAGGCAGCACAGGCTACATTCAAACCTCTCAAGGTAGAATCTCAGTTCCTCTCCTCTTTAGCCACTTGTCCCAATAATATGAACTAGTCTCTGCAAACTGCAACTTCCCCTTCCACACAAAGGAGATATGAGCAGTATAGTACCCCTCACAGCTGTTGTGAGGACTAAATAAGTTAAAGTATATATAAACCATATAGAATAAAACATGGCAGACATCAAGCATTCTAAACCACACTAGCCATTATTTTTTATAGCTTTGTATTCATTTGCTAGGGCTTCCATAACCAAGTACCACAAATGGTAACTCTGAAAACAGCAAGTTATTTCCTCACAGTTGCAGATGTCAGAAATCAATGTGTCAGCATGGTTGGATTATTCTCAGGCCTTCCTCACTCTGGAACCTGTGGAGAGCCATCCTTTCCCTGCATTTTCACATGGTCACCCCTCTGTTCTTGTCTGTGTCCTTGTCATAAGTGAGCTATGCCATTAAAATAGATCAAACACATTTGTGTCCTTCCACAATGTCAGAATTTATTGAATAACAACAAATTGACAGGCTACACCACTTTCAGAGGTGGCAATTCACCAAAATATTTGTGGGTTATCTGATAGTCATGAACTGGACAAACTCAAGTTCTTTAATTATCATCTTAATTTCTAATATCTATAACACTTAAATCACACATCATATTTCATACCATGACATATATAGAGAGGGGAATGAAAGACTATGAAAAGATTAAGGCAGCCACAGGGTTATAGGATGCTGAACCAAGAGCACAGGCAGAGACAGCTATGAATGCAGAGTCAGAGTTACTGTAGGTGGTCAGATAAGGATTTTATTTTTTATGGTACAAGGCATTGAAATCAGGGGCACTCAACAAATGAGCCACATTCCCAGCCCTATTTTGTATTTTATTTAGAGACAGGGTCTCACTGAGTTGCTAAACATCTCACTATTGCTGAGGCTGGCTTTGAACTGGTGATCCTCCAGCCTCAGCCTCCCGAGCCACTGGGATTACAGGCATGTGCCACCATGCCCATGCAGATAAGGATTTTAACAAACCATTTTTGCTGAATCATCAAGGCAGAGGGTCTCATAGGTTGACAGTTTCAGTTTCAGAGTGTTAGCTCAGAGTGCTCCATGCCCCTTCATCATGGGTGGGAGAAACCACACTGTGCTGAAGCCCAATGGCACAGGAAATTGGAAGTGTGTTGCTGTGTTGACTTTCCTGGCACACTGGATGAGTGACCAGGTGATGGGGTTGGGGTGCCAACTGTGTCCAGTCTCAAAGGGTTTCTCTTTTTATGGGTCTTAGGTGAGGGAGTTGTGTCTGGTGACCTTGAGGAGCTGCCATGTCTGGTATTCCTGTTATGATTTGGGATGTCCACAAGCACCCAGTAACTCCTTGATTTAGTTTGGTAACTTGGCACATAAAAGTTATTTATCAATTTGTTTTTATGGTTGTGCTAGGCAGATGGTGATTGTTTACTTGTACAAACAAGGTATGGAGACATTCTGCCTTGGCACTTGTACTCAAAATGGAGTCACTCATGGCCAACTACTGCTTTGCAGAAGGAAGTAACTCAGGTTTAGGCATAACCTGAAAACCTATGTCCATTATGAAATGACTCTGGCAGAATGCCATATGCTAATGCCATATGCCACTGTACTAATTTCCTCTTCTCATACTAATTCATTTTAGATTAGGGGTTACCCTCATGACCACATTTTGCCTTAATCACCTCTTTAAAGACCCCCCCTCTCCTTATACTGTCACCTTCTGAGGTCCTGGAGGTTAAGACTTTATCATATAAATTTTGATATCACATGATTTGGTCCATAACAAGCATAGCAGGGCACATACCTTGGCACTGTGAAAAGTTTATTTTGTTGGTTTGATTTTGTTTTTAATAATCCACCAACAATCAGATCCTGATGACTATTCCAATTAACTGCTCCTCCAGCATCTGTGGCTACTTTCCCTCAAGGCTCAATTCAAGAGGAGGTGAGTGAATACAGGTGATGAGGATGCAAAGAGTTTAGGAACTGGATCAACAAGGAAACCATGAAGAGGGTAAAAAGAGAGAGCTTCTAAAGGAAAGTGATATCTTCCCTCCTTAGCCTTAATTTGCACTTCCTCTTGACTCTATAAATCCTACTCTTAGATTACATGGGCAAGAGGAATAGGAGGTAGGCAAAGCAATCTGGCCACAATCATTTTATTATCATTTTAAAACATATCATATTGCTACTGATAAGATCTGTGTTTGAAAAAGTTCACCAGCCACTTTGAGTCTGGATTTTATTTTATGAATGATAGAAGTGGGACAGATGAAACATCTGATAGAGAATTGATATGATCAAGTTTTTGAGAATTTGTAATTTGGGAAATAAAAAGGAGGAAATAAGCTGAGCACAATGGAGCATGCCTCTAGTCCCAGCTGCTAAGGAGGACAAAGTGGGAGGATCATTTGAGATCATGAGTTAGAGACCAGCCTGGGCAATGCAGAGAGACCTTGTTCCCCACCCCCCAGCTCCACCCACTCATGGAGGGGGGTGGTGGACAAAAAGGCAATACCTGTAGGAGAGAAAGACCAATGTCAGAGAAGCCAAATCCAGCCTGTGACGCACACCTACAACAAAGCAAAGGCTGTGGAGAAAAAAGAACAGCTGGATTAAAGAGATGATTTCAAGTGGGCAGAGTGTGGGTCCATGAAAAGTAGCAATTGCTGATTATGGATGAGAAGCTAGGGATGACATCATTGACCAAGGTGGAGAACACAGGAAGAGAAGCACATCTGAGAAGAGAGCCTGTCCAATAGGTAAAGCGTCATTCTTAGACAAAGTTGAGTGTCAGCAGCCTGGGACACAACAAAGTGCTGACAGCTGGAGCTCAGCTGAAACAGGTCTGGAGCTCAAGGCAGAAATATATATTTGGAAATTTATTACCTTTTCATTATTAGTCTTGGAACTGATAATCCCAACCAGGAGAAAGAAATTGAGAAGAAAGGACAGCTACAGTATGGATATCTAAAGTGACGCAAAGACAGTGAGCAAGATGTTTCCAAGTCAAAGGCTATGTTATGGTTTAGATATGAGGTGTCCTCCAGACGCTCATATGTGAGACAATGCAAGAAAGTTCAGGGGTGAAATGATTGTACCTTGAAGTGTGTAGCTGGAGGAGGGGTCACTGGGGGTGCACCATTGGGGTTTATATTTTATCCCTGGTAAACAGAGCTCTCTGCTTCCTTATTGTCATGTCCTGATCTGCTTTCCTCTGCCACGGCCTGCAACCAGGATGTTCTGCCTCACCTCAGGGCCACAGTGATGCAGTCGGCTTCCCATATGAGACCTCTGAAACTGTGGACCCTGTATAAATTTTTCTTCTTCTAATTGTTTTTGTCAGGTCTTTGGGTTGCAGCAATAAAAAAGCTGACTATAACAAAAGTGTGAAAGTTGGTGGGGAAGATTCAAAGGAGAAGGAAGCCCAACTCATGTGCATAAGCAGAAGCAAGTTCATGACTACTCATTTTCCACCCTAAGATGTGCATGAGTTCTGATGCAGTTTGCATAGTGGTTAAGCCATGTGGGCTCTGATTCAACATCCAGGTATACTACTTCCTAGGTAAATGGCCTTGGACGAATTGCATAGCTTCCTCTCACTTCAGGTTCCTCATTTATGAAATGAAAGTAACAGTAGAACCTGTAACATGGGCCTGTTCATGGGAAATAAGAAACTGTGTGTACAACTTAGTGTTAGATGTCATTAATAAGGAACAAAGGTGCCATATTCAACAATGGCTTCAATCCGAAGTGTACCTTACAATGAGACCCAAGAGAGAGTCTACTGAGTTAGTATAGAAGCAAATAATGACATCTTATTCCTTTTGATTTTAAATCTTTTCTGGACAAAAATCTGCCCCCAGGAGTTTTTCTCACCATCATCTATCACACTGCTGTCATTCAATTAAGTCAGTGTAGGAAAATAATGAAATAAAAAGCTTGAGGAAGGATATTCAAATACACAAATCCTTACCTGCATATCTTCTAATAATTAGGAGCAAAGGGACCTTTCCAGGTATCTGGTAAAACTTAAATGGCTTCATCTCTAAAGAAATACTAAAATTAAACCAAGTTGGATCTATATTATTATGAAATCTTCTCACCATTCATCAATTATTGATGCCCATGGCATGCTCTGGATAGAATATTTATTTTTGTATAGGCAACCCATTCATAAATAATAAGCACGTAATGAGATAGGAAATTGGGAGTAAAGGGAGAGATACTGAGTCTCAAAGGAAGTGCCCATAGACCATCGAAATGCAGGAAGCACCCATGAAGCACTGAAATGTAGAACACACCCATGAACAATTGCAACTCCTGAGCAGTATGTCCTTGGCTCACACCCTTGACTCATGCCCCTGTAACATGAGGACAATGAACAAGTACAGAGAACACTGGCTGGAAATTATGTAACTGTACCTCCAGTTCAGACTCTAGCAACCAGCCCTCTATAAATATTAGCACCCCATGCCAACCGGTTGCTGTCTGTTGCTCTGGAGATAGTTTGCATTCTCTCTTGAATGTGTTTTCCTTGCTTTACTTTGAAGGTGTCTCTTTCTTGAGATGACCCCCATTCTCCCTTGAATTTGCATCTATTTTTCCTAAATAAACCTTTGTCTATGCCTTTGACTGGAACATGCTGAAATTCTTTTCTGTCTTGTGTGCCAAGAACCCAGCTGGTCCTGAGTAAAGATCTCCCTTCTCTCAGACCCTTCCTCAGAGATATCTCTTCTCCTGTGACACTAAGAATCTCAATCCACATGGGGACATTTGTTTCAGCACAGTACCTCAGGGTTACATTGCAGTTCTCCTTCATGGACTACATAAGGCTTGGTTTTCTGATTTATGTGTCCGCATTTCTTCACAGACATTTCATAGACACGAAAGAGCTTGTGTTTTTTATTTGCTTCCATACCTATGAGAGGAGAGCACTGACATCTGGAAAGGATTGAAATCTGGGCACAGCAGGATTAGAGTGGAGCCCAGGTTGGCGTTGACCTTCATTCTTCCCTCCTGAGCATTTGGACCCAGGGTGTTATTGCAGGTGAGAGAATCCAGTTTCCTATGGCAGCTTATTTCCTCACAGTCTCTGCAGTGGGAGCTCACTGTCCCAGCCCTCTGCCAGCAGTCGCCTTCCTTTCATGTTTCCTCCCTCCAATAATAAAGTTTTATGCCCATTCATTTCAATATTAAAGTCGCATTTCAATAGAGCCCAGGTCTTAAATTTCAGCTGAATTCCTCAGGACATGCAATGTTCTACAGAGAGTGGGCTGAGGCAGACTAAGCCAAAGACAATCAGCCAAACTGAAGTGTGCTGACCTCTGTCATAGGTCTGAGTCAGTTCCATGTGGGGATAATGATGTTCCCTGATCAGGGCAGGATGAAAGCAGCATATAAGAAAGAGTGAAATTATCAGCCTGTGGTAAATACCAAGAGGGGGATGAGTCATAACATTCTTTCAGAAGCTATTATGTTAACTCAGCAGGGGTCATGGAGAAAGAGTTTTTCTGGTAAACAGCTGTTCCTGTTTACCTCCAGCTCTTCATTTTTCAATCATTTTGAACATCTTTTGGAGAGGATTAAAATTCATGGGCTGAATCTAAGGGATCAAACTGCTAATAACATATGCATTGAACCCAGAGGTCATCACTTGCTCTAGATTGAGGACATCACTTGAACTTGAATGTAGAGCTGTTACAAGCCCTCTGTAGTCTATAGTCTAATGGTGATCTTTAATTCATGAGCTGGTCTGATTAAAAAGTCACATTTTCTCAATTAAAAGTCTTAAGTCATTAATTTAACAGATCATATTTTTGTTTTATCCTCTAGTTGTTTAAAGATCTGGTTTAAAAAAAAAACACTTATATTACCAAAGCTAATAATTTGCATTTTGTATACAACATATGAGAAAAGGCAATCAAAGTCTATCAAATGTCTGGGGACTTTGTCTACTCTTGTTATTTATTTACAACAAAATATGTTTAAAAATCCGTAGAGTTAGAAGGCATGTATTTACAATCCTCTCTTCCTATCCTACAAACAGCTGAATCTCTAACACTAGATCTGGAAGGTACTTTGATTTAACAAGCAACTACCATTTGCTAGGAGAGGCCAACAACGACACATATACAAACAGAGAGGTTCTAGAAAACGGTCATTAGTTTGTGGTAAAGGTGAAGAGATGGGAAAGGTTCATAGGGGAACAAGGAGTAGATGAAAGGTTAACCAACTCTTTCCTGCTGCACAAGAATCCATGGTTTCCCTCTAACCATGTTACATGGAAGCCAGAGAAGATGACATGTATTCACTATATTGTTCGTCAACCTTACTGTGGTACAAAGATCCAAGATCAGTAAAACCCACTTAGGCTAGGAGAACAACTAGGTTGGGAGAACAACCAAGGAACTGCAACCACCAGATGAGGGAGCCATAGCTTTGAGCTTCTCTGAATGTAGTGACCCATAGAAGCTCTGTACGATTTTCTTAAGCTATCTAATTAGCCCTGTAGGGCAAGTGGCTTCCCATATGTCAGAACAGCACCTGCACTTGCCCAGATGTGGATCTCTTTTTTCCCTGAGCTATCCCTTGGAGAAATGATAGTTCCTGAGGGCTGTATAGATTGCAGCATCAACTGTTGCTTGAACTTTTTCACTGAGACACACTTGGTTCGGCTCTGCTGGTAAGCTGAGGTTCCTGTGTGGCACCTTCTCCAACAGGGGTCTGGACCAGCCTTTCGAGTCTGCTTGTTTAGTAAAACCTTATAAGATGGTTTGATGGGCACAGAAGAAAGGTGCCAAGTCAATGGCAAACCAGACAAGACAGGAAAAGGGTGTTACATGAACAGAAACAATCTTTGGGAAAGTGGAAGAGGTAAGAAGGGGCCAGATCAAACTACTGTCACTCTAAGAAAGAGAAGAACATGATTTGCATTTTTAAGAGATTCCCATGGATAGTTAGGTGGAGGATGAATAGGAAGGGACGTGGCTAGAGACAAGGAGACAAGGAGATCACAGAAAAAGCTATTGCAGGAGTCCAGGTAGCAGATGGTGAAGACTTGAAAGAGGGTAGGCAAGATTGGACAAGAAGGAACTGATTTGAAAGCTACTTTCAAAAGAAAGGATTTAGTGACTGATTAGGTGGAAAATGAAGAATGATGAGTCTCAGGTGGGGCTTGGGTGACATCTTTAGTAAGGATAATGAGCCTCTTACCCTGGATTTTGGCAAAGATTTCCTTCACAATAAAATATTAAATAAGATTCTCAGCATCTTATCCTGACATTTTACCATTTCCTATTTAATAAAAGCTATTTTTAATTCATCCCATTATATAAATAACAGTATGTTGAATAGGCCAACTCAGTTATGTGAACCAGAAATTTTTTTTTCTCCCACAAAAAAGTCCTTCAAACCCACTCTAGCTAATCTCCCTTCTAATTTCTTTTCCTTGCCTCTAACAATATCTCTGGAAGAACTTTTAACAACAATTCTTAGCAACAATCTTGTTTTCAGATGTTTGCATATCAAGTCAGATCTAAATCAGAACCTCCAGCAGTGATGCACACCTGTGATCCCAATGGCTTGGGAGGCTGATGCAGGAGGATGTCAAGTTCAGAGCCAGCCTCAGCAACTTAGCCAGGCACTATCTTAAAATTTTAAAAATAATAATGGCAAAAGGGCTGGGGATGTGGTTTAGTGATTGACTGTTCCTTGATCCAATCCCTTGTACAAAATAAGGAAGGAAGGAAGGAAGGAAGGAAGGAAGGAAGGAAGGAAGGAAGGAAGAAAAAAGAACCTCAACTCCTAATCAATGTAGTGTTTTCTTCTGCAGAGATGGTGACTCCTCATAATTTCCTGTTCTTTTTCCCATGTCCTGTTTATTGGCTGCCACTGGACATTCCAGATGGGGAAGAGGGAGAATGAGAGAAAAGACTCCACTTGATTAGGGTGGTTATTCTTTGTCTTGGTAGTAGATGGGGTCATTCCATAAATTCTTCCCAGACTTCCTAGAGACCCTGGAGTCAGCCATGTTGCCTGCTGAAGGAACTGCCTATCCCTCTGGCTTTCTGGCCATTCCTCAGCAATTTCTCGAAAGGCACACTTTCACTTTGATCTGGCTGTCCATCTTCCCATACAGCATGGGCCCAGGATGGCTTGAGCCCAAGTACTTGTTGACTCTGGGTATTGGGAAGCAGAACAAATCTTTGCCCTTCCCACGATTCAACTGCAGACATCCCAACTCTGCCTCACGGTCCTCTTCACCTAGCCCCTCACCTTCAGGCCTTCTCAGATAGAGATCCAGAGACCCACAACTACTCCAGTGGACATAGGGCTAGTTCTTCCAAGAATTCCAAGGTAACACCAATCTCTTTCACTCACACCGTCAATTATTTTCAAACTCACCTTTTTCATATGGGATGAATGAAGCAGCACAGAAGCAATTTATGCTTTACTAAATCCAGATGTGACTGGATCTAACATGTTTCTGTGTAACTTATTGACATTTCATGCCTATTATCCTCAACTCTGGGGCCTCTCAGCTGAACCCTAAGAAAACAGGAAAGGTGCCATTTTTCATCCAGTTACATGAGTTAATTATATGTCAAGGCAAGTGAGCTAACTTTTCCATTTGCTACCAGAAGAACAAGGGGTAATTAATGGTACAATAAGCTTTGCATGACCAATCAGATGGAAATGAGAATCTACCTGAGGTAGGGCAGTTCACTGTGTTTATGATTTTGTTTTTTTGTATTTACCTGGCTACAAGGGTATTATTTACATGTTTACTGCTAGTGCGTTAAATGCCACTTTGACAGCCTGTCAGGAAGGTCTGCCAGAATTTCCTGCTGATGAATGCTTTTAGACTCAAATTTTGTTTTCTTTTAGGACCAACAAATAGCTGGCAAAAACATCAACAAAAAGAACTATACAGTTCATGTAGAGTAGAGCAATTACCCTTAATAATGTGGAATTTTATTTTTGCTTTTTGTTTTAGAAAGTCATCAATTAACTTTAGCTGACAATCAATAAATAGAACAATAGCCTCTCTTCAAAAAATGCTTAATTCTACTTCTGAGATGTATATTTGCTATTATAGAATTTCTTACAATGTTTACTCCGTTTGGACACCTGTTCAAAAGATTAAACAAAGATGTGGGTGTTGAAAGAATTGGGGCGGGGCCAGAAGGTTAGGAATAGTTATTTTGCTTTTAGGCAAGCAATTGGTTCTACATTTGTTAAAGTCTGTTGGATTGAGTCATGTAACAGCTTTTATGCAATAGATTTGTTCTTGTAAAGTTGTGTATAAATCAATTTTTATATAAATTGATTCATACTTTGAATGCCTTGAAAGCTTGCTTTTTAAAGAAACCCTACTCTAAATCCTCTTGTCATATAAAGAATTCATTTTGTGAAATAGATAGAAAGGAAGAGAGAAAGCAAGAGGAAAAGAGAGAAAACAGGTTTATTTAAAGACCTGCCTATGTAACCAGTCGTAGGACACCATCTGAAAAAAAAAAAAAAGTATAGATGTTTGACTTATTTTTAAAGCAGCCTAGCATTGGGGTCACAGAAACTCTAATAGTCAAGAGCTTTGTGACAAAATTGTCCTTTCCAAATCCTGTAAAACAGTCTTTACACTAGAGTCCATGTCCAGAGGGTTCTTGTTCTCCCATCTGCTTTCATCTGAGCATCTCACAGTGGTGGGTGGAAAGCGAATCAATGGGATCACATATTTTTTCCCCCAGCTGCAAGCAGGAAAATGCTCTGAAAGTGAAGCATGTTACTGGAAATGCAGGACAAACTTATTTAAGTCATCAGAATAGTCCTGTCCAGAATAGTAACTGTATTATGCATTTAACAGGTGAGGAAACTGAGGCACCAAATGATTAAGAAAATTTCCAAAGATGCTTCATTAATATTGGCTGATTGAAAGTTTAGGCATTAACATTTTGATTCCAGAGCTCAGATTCTTTAACAACCACACCATATAAGCTTCATAGACACATGCCAATGGATGGGTGGATAGATGGATGGATGGATGGATGGATGGATGGATGGATGGATGGATCAGGGGATAAATAGATAACTATGGATGAGTATATAAAATGTTTAAGTACTGTAGCAGAAAAAATTATGAATTATTTGTAACTAACACTTTTAGTGTTAAGTGAAATAGAAGTAGGCAATGAATTCTGCACATAGTTCATTGGTTTTCTTCATACAGGAGGCTACACATTTATACTACATAAAAGATTATAAAGGATATTAACAGCAATCCTGGATAATAATCATAGCCTTGCTTTGTAGCATGCAAGAGTTTTTTCCACTGGGAAATTTTATATTAAATTTCGGCATTCTACTCGCTCTTATTAAACAGAACATTTGGCAATACTAGTTCATATTTTTATAGGGGAATAATCAGGTTGGGATTAGCTATGCTTTTCAGTTCACTTCAGTTGCTGCAGTGTAGTCTATCTTCCCTGTGGCTTTCCTCTCCCATTTGTTTTACCTCTTGGCTTCTCTAGTAAAGGAATGTTTGAATCTTGGGCAGAGAAGTAAAACAAAAGTCATTGCCAGAGAGTCCCAGTAGTGTACATGAGAAATCTCATCTATTGTGTGCAAAAATATATGTAGGTCTTCTAATCAGAAAGAACTTCCAAAAATAAAATTCTACAAACCACCTGTACTTACTACTTTTAGCATAATTATTCATTTAATTAACATTAGAATTTTCCACTGCAAGGTAGCATTCGATGTCTTGGTCCTACCAGATTTGCTTTAAGAATCCACTGCTCTATGGATGAATTCATGAAGGGGTAAATAAGTGATAGAAAAAAAAATTCTGGTCTCTAGGAACCCTTTGTACTCAGGAAGGAAGGCTAGGAAAATTGGGTCATTTCTATGTGTTTTCCAAGTATGAGCAAAAAAGTAGCAAAAGGAATGTACGTATACACATAGACCTGAAACCAATAGAGAAATGAAGTTCCAGGGAAAAGAAACTTATTTACATACATTATTAAATTCTAAACTAAATGAATATTATTACTTGAAAGTCAATAGGGTCCTAATAAATATATACTTTACAAATCCTATCATATAATAGAAATTCGGACCGACTTAAGCCTTTCATTTTATTTTACTTCTACTCCCTCTGAAATCCTGTTCTGATTATCTCCAAAGGAGAGGGAAGGCAATATTTGTAGGAATCATAGTACTTTGACAGAAGTCTATGAAAATAACTATGTGCTGTTCTATTTCTTTTCACAACCTTCCAAACACCATTAATGAGGAATCAAAAATGCTTCCCTGCAATCAGAACAGTAATATAAATACCCACTCACCCTCCTGTGCAGCCAGCACAAACAATGAAAGCAAGTTTCCTGACTAAACAAATACACTCCCTACTTCCTGCTCTATTGGAAGGAAGATGCCAAATGTAGGAGGCAGCCACGAATTCAGTCCACTGGAACAGCCTCTTTCAATGTGCCGCTAGTCACATTTCAAAGAACATTTTGTAATCATCCTTGACAACTGCCGTCCAGAAGGGAAACACTGAAACATTTAAAAACAGAAGCATTTCGAAGCAAAACGAAGCAGCATAACACTTCTGAGAGGTTTATGATCTTGGAATGTCTACCACCATGTGAACAGAGGAGGGAAAACTCGGACCAAATATTTTATAAACTCCTTCACAAAAACCAGGGCTTGTTTCTGTGAGCATGGGCAGCACCATATGTTTAATATGTCCTCCAGACAGCGATTAAATGCTTGATAATTTCTTCTTCTACACCCAAGATGAATGCTTTCATCTATAAATTCTTTTCTGTGAATGCCTTGGCTGAATTGGTATCCAGTTGTTATTAAACTTCACTTTATATTGGCTCAAGCTGTTCTCCCCCAACACACATGAAATTCCCCCATTTTCTTCTTTACTTAGCTACATATAACCAAGTCCAGAAGCATCCATGGATTTTACCAGCCACCAATGATCCAGTCTATGCCCTGTGTATTCTTACTACTAACGCTAATATCCAACACATTTGTCCATGTGTGACCTTGCTCAGCATTTCAACTATAAATGTTTATATAAGTTTCTTTACTCAGCCTGATTTCAGTTTTGGAGTTGAGAAATGATACATTATGACTCTTGATATTCTTCACAATACTCAATAATATTCAATATCCTGTACTGATCACTCTTCAAGTGCATTGAAGAGTGATCAGTACAGGATGCTCATAGAATTTCTTGCAACAACATTATGAAGCTGCATCCTCATCAAATGAGCGACACAGCTCAAAGTTTAACACCTTGGGCTTTTTTTTTTCTAAAGATATTTTATTTATGGGGCAAAAATATTATATGGGTACATAGTACATAAATCTAAATGTGTATTTATAAGCTAAAAATGTAAAAACTGGAAAAAATACTAACAGTTATGTTTATAAGAATTTCTTGCATTGAGGTATTATCTTTTGCATAAGCATTTGAAATATGTATTTTTCCCATACACTATATTATAGAAATGTCTTACTGAACCCATGAAATCCAGACAGATTTCTAATACTGGAAGATTATATACAAACTAACTGAGAAAGAGCTCGTAACATGGTTAAGTTTTAATGCCACACCCAAAGCTTTCTCCACCAAATTACTTCTATCCCCATTTTCTATTGGTGAATTATAGTTGTACATACTGATGGGATTTATTGTTACATATTCGTACATGCACACAACACACAATATAACAATATAATTTGGCCAGTATCACTCCCTAGCATCTACCCTTTCTCTCCCCACCTCCCTCATCTTCTTTGATTCCTTTCCTCTACTGATCTCCCCTTGATTTTCATGAGATCCACCTCCATCTTTCTTTTCCTTTTTCTCTTTAACTTCCACATATGAGAAAAAAACATAGGTCTCTTAACCTTTTGAGTTTGACTTATTTTGCTTAACGTAATGGTCTCTAGTTCAATCCATTTTCCTACAAATGACATGATTTTATTTTTCTTTATAGCTGAATAAAACTCCATTCTGTATATATACTATGATCTCTTTATTCATTCATCTGTTGATGGACACCTAGGCCTGTCCCCTAGTTTGGCTATTGTAAATTGTGCTGCTATAAACATGGGTATGCATGTACCAATGTACTATAGTGACTTGAATTCTTCATGATAAATACCAAGGAGTGGTATATCTGAGTCATATGGTGGTTTCATGCCTAGTCTTTTGAGGAACCTTTAAACTGATTTCCATAGTGGTTACACTCATTTACAATCTCACCAACAGTTAAAGGTGTTCTTTTCTCCACATCCTCTTCAGATTTATTATTAGTTGTATTCTTGATAACTTCCATTCTGACTGGTGTGAGACAAAATCTCAGTGTAGTTTTGATTTCTCTAATTGCTGATGATGTTGAACATTTTTCCATATATTTGTTGGCCATTTATGTATCTTTTATTGAGAAATGCCTGTTTAATTTATTTGTCCAATTATCCATTAGGTTATTTGATTGTTTGGTGTAAAGATTTTCGAATTCCTCATATATTCTAGCTGTCAATGTTCTGCCAGACAAAATTTTTAAATACTTCATTTTCATAACCTTAAGAAGAGGAAAAGGCCTTGCATCATTTGGGAAACTGAGGAATGGATAACCAACCAGCTGCTTGGCTGAGAATTGAGAAAGGGAAAGATGGTTATTAGTCAAAGCCAACAGTCAGGAAGATTAATTGCAAAGCAGGAAAGAATAAGGAGAAGCTGGGTCTTCTTAGGGTCTTTGTGCAGGCTTACCCCATATTTACCCAGTAGGCCAAAACTGAGCATACTGGAAAGGGGAGTCTATGAAATGTAACTCCAACTTAGCCCTTTTTCTCCTTAAAATACTAAGGAAGGAAGCCTAGGAAGTTTCAATCATTTCTATGTATTTTTCAAAGTATGAGCAAAAACTAAGTAGCAAAAGCAAATGCAGTGATGCACACCTGTAATCTCAGCTACTTGGGAGCTTGAGGCAGGAGGATTGCAAGTTTGAAAGCAGCTCCATAAATTTAGGGAGCTCCTGTCTCTAAAAATAAAAAAGAAAAATGGTTGAGGATGTAGCTCAATGGGAGAACACCCTTTGATTCAATTTCTAGTACCACACCCATACATACATACACACACACACACACACACCAAAAAAAAAAAATGTCTATACATACATAGAACAGGAAGGGACCAATAGAAAATAGAAAGTGCAAGGGGAAAGAAACATAATTTCATATGCTCCTAAATTCTAAATTAAATGGAAATTTTCACATGAAAGTAACTATGGCCCTAATACGTATGAATTTAAAATCATATCATATGATAGAACCTTAGCTGGCTTAAGCATTTCATTTGCAAGCCATCACTCCAGAATCATCCCTTTAAGTGTCTCTCTCACTGCTTCTTAAGCAAAAATGGACATGAGTATGAATATAAATATGGGTATGTATATAGGTATGTATAGATAAGATTAATTGGATTTACATTTGGATTTACTTAGGTAAGTTACAAAATGATCCAATCCAATTTGGTCACTTAGCAAATGTCAGATTCTTTTAGTAAATATTAGCAAACTTTAAATAGGTGGGAAGTGTACATCTCCTTTCTCACAGCATAACTAATAGATGCTATCTCACAATTAAAACAAATCTAAGAGCAAATTGCAGGCTAAATTTACTAACAAGATGGTTAACAAAAATTATTAACAAAATGGTTCCTAAATGGTCATGCAACTGTTTCACAGCTTGGAGAAAATTCAGTCTCTGCCTAGATACACTGATTACCACCTTGTATAAGAAGTTCAATCATGTGCTGATGTTCTGATGGCATATCAAATCAGCCCTAGAGAAGAATCCTACATCTGATTCCTCCAAAAAGCAGAGAAACACAGGACCAATGGGACTGTAGATATTGATTATGCTACCAATGACAATAAGTTGCTTGGCTTGTGGTTTATTCAAGGTGGTTGGGCTTCTTACGATATTTTAATCATGCACCTATTTAGCTGTCATTTCATCAATTATAATGATAAACACTGTGGGAAGTATTTCAGAAAATATATTTTAAATGTTAAGTTATCAATTTGAAAAAGTTGATTCTTAGTTAAATGGACTTCTAATGCTAATTACTGTAACCTGGCTGCCTGTGAGAGTTCATTTACTCACACAGAAACAAGTGAAACTGCTTGTGCAAAACTATCATAAAGTAAATCAGTACCCAAGCATTGTAATTATAGATAAATAGTAAACACTCTAAATATAGTCATATATAGTCACATAAACCTCCTAGCTAGCTAGACTACATTTAGAAAGACAGAAATAGTCAGTTCTCAAAAAATCTTTTACTATTATTATTCAAGCAAAATCTGACACACAGAAGATATAATGTAATGCTTATATGAGATTAAGGCTAGTTTAAAAATCCAACTGAAGTTTGCCTCAATCAATGGACCATTTTTTCTTCCTAAATTAGAGTTCTGCTCATAGCATATCAGCTGAAAGCCTGTGAGGGCTCCCTTTTCCACCTCTATCTTACAATACCTTATAAAATTGCCAATTCCCTGGGAATAACCCAAGAAATAGACTTTTTAATTTTACAAACCCTAGATTGAGCAAAATAAGAAAATATATCCTGCCTCTTAAATCACACACACACAAAAATAAAACAGGAGATATGTGTGGCCTAAACCATGATCCCCTCTGTGGCTTTCATCCTCCGCTCCCCCTACCCCCAGCTGTACCAAATGTATGCATTGCTGGTTCTGTAGTGGGAGAAGAGATGTCTCTGGAGAAGGGTCCCAAGAGTTTTCAAAGGATAGGGGAAATTCAGCTTGGACCAGTGGGTTTATTTTTCATGTATTTATGTTCTGTATCCTCAATAATGTGATGATTTAAAAGCATGAATTTCTTTTATCCTCCCCACTTCAGTTTCTTAGTGTTATACTTAAGATGCCAGCATTATCAAAACAGCTTGCACCGATTAGAAACTCAGTATGTTAGATATTTTAGAAAAATGTTTTATCTTTAAGATAAATTAATTTAGGTAAGATTGAAGTACTTGAGATATTTTGTGAACTCAATGAAAGAGAAGGAAGAAAGAATGAAAATGGGTAAAAAAAACTTAGAAAGTCACCAATCACTAATGGGGTTAGTGAAGAGGATGATTTCTTGAGGCCAAATGCAAAAACTAAAATAACATGAATTTTAAAACCAATTATCTGTATAGTATGGGAACATTTACAGCAGTCTGTACTAGGGTGCCAATTGGAGCTTTGCAGAACTCCAGTAATCACATCTAAAACAAATACAGTCTGTGAATTTATCTAGTTAGCACTGAATATATTAATTAATATGATTTTGTTAAGGCTTGTTTTTGTAAAGAATACATTCTGATTCAATGAAATTTAGCTCATATTAACTTTGCTTTCTCATCCATTTTCATTAGATGTCTTGATAATTGCAAAAGTTTATTGAATACATGAGTCATCCTTTCTTCCAAGACTCATTTCTTCAGGCAAATGATTTCCAATATTTGAGTCTTCAATTCCATGTATATTACAAATAATAAATTATTGAAATTCCTGACGTGGTACCATGTATCATGAGCACCGTGATCTCTGTGACACAGATTAAATTGAACACACACTCTCTCTCTTTACCAGGATATCTGGAACTCTGAAAGTGTGATGAATTCACTAGAGGATTCACAATGTAAGGGCTGATCACAAAACAAGTTTCTCTAATTGTTTTCTTTTACTAAAATTACTTGGACATTTTATCAAACCAGCTTGTTACAGAATTATAATGACTATGAATTTTAACAGGATGAATCTTGAAAATTTTTCATTTTACAAGGTAAATTATTTTATAGTTCATAAAAATCAGTACTGTTTGAGCATGATACAGATGCTTGCTCTAAGCTGACATCATGGGGATGCATAGCTTTTCATTTATAGTTATGAAATATCATTTATAGTGTGTGAACTACATCAGATTCTTTTTGCTCACAACCTGTATGGTATATTACCATATCATCTTTGCCAACCATTAGTTAAGGGATGTAAAAGCCCAATAAAGTTTTTTGCTGACATCATTTGAGCATTACTATACACAGATTCTTTAATACAGAGTGCAGTTCCAGTTCTCATGATGAAGACCACCTCTGCCATCCAATAGCTGTGAGTCCTTGGGTAATTCATTCAAGCTCCCTGAGCTTCCATTTCCTCTTCTGCCCAACCTAACCCTGAAGACTGCTTCAGAAACAAACGAGTTAGTATCTGTAAGAATTCTATGACTTGTCAAGCAGATCAAAGCTAGTTGTGTTAGTTTTCTACTGGTGCTTCAAAATATCACTGTGAATCTATTAACTTAGGATTCCAAAGATCCAAAGTATAACACAGACAATCTGGGCTAAAGTCAGTTTAAGAGCCATTTTCATTTCTATAAGGAAGAAAATCCTCCCTGCCTTTTCCAGCTTCTAGAGGCTGCTTGATTAACAGGCTTCCCTCCATCTGCAAAGTCAGCAAGAGGACTGTCTGTCTCTTCTCAAGCATCATCATCATCATCATCATCATTTCTCTCTCTCTCTCTCTCTCTCTCTCTCTCTCTCTCTCTCTCCACCTAGAAAAAACAATTTCTGTTTTTAAGGGCTCACATGATAAGTTTGGGCCCATCCAGGTAATTCAGAATAATCTCCTCATCTTGAATTCCTTAATATTACTTAACATTAATCACATCTCCGAGTCTCTTATAAGGCAACATATTCACTGGTCCTAAGGACAAGAATGTGGATATCCTTGGGAGGTGCTCTTATTCAATTTGCCACAATAGACATTACTTGTACTAAACCAAGACTCGTTGAAGCCTTCCCAATAATCCTTCTGTACTCAACTGAAATTTCCTCCTGCAAATATTTATGTCTCCAGTTGATGTACACTATCACTTATTTATTCACAGATGGCCTTACGATTGCACTAAACCTGCATCACACATTTGTTTATTCTCTCCCGGTGAGAAATCAAGTCCTTCTAGCACATAAAGTTTACTCTATAGATACTTAACAAATGTCAGCTACTCAAATAGATTCATGAATGACAGAGAAGGTTTCAAGAGACAGAAAGCCTATTAACTTACACGCAGTGTTTTAGGTATGTCCTAAGTATAGGAGCAGAAGAGCAAGTGGATAAGTGGATAGCAAGTGGTAAGGTGGTATTTGGCACCTGGACTGCCCAGGTTCAAATCCCAGTTTTCTCTCTTAGCTGTATGATTGTGATCTAGCTGCTTAATCTCTTTATGCCTCAGTTTTCTTTATTACCAAGTAGTGATAATGCAGTTAACAATTTGTGGGTTTTTATGAGTATACAAGAAACACAAGTAATGCTACTGCAGTCTTGGTAAGAATGCTTGGCATACAGTTGGCAGTCAACAAGCTGTAAGTGGGCAAAACAGGCCTCTCCCAGCCCACATCTAACATTTAAGTTTTTCCCATAGTGTTTCAATACTAGCTTTTCATCAAAACAAAACAAAAACTATGGATTAGTAAAGCATTTGGCAAACTTTTGCAGCTCAGAATGACCCAGAGATTCACAATTTCTACTTGGGAATAATCTGTTCCCTTTTCTATTCCTTCCAGTCTGACTTTGGGGCAAAACCCTGCTATTATCAGTTGCAATCAACAATAGGTACAAGGGGAGGAAAGAGAAAGGTGAACCCAAATCAGTCTATATCTATGCCTATTAAACTATTTAGTTGGAAGTTTAAACCTATTAGCCATCAAAAGTTTACAATTATCAATGGATGTAATACTTCTATACTTTTGTTATAAAGACCAGTTGAAATTTCAGATTTTTTATCCCTTTCCCCCCTGATTCATTAGGAGGAAAAAACCTAGACATCTACAACATAGGCACATCCCAGAGACTTTCTGAAACTTTTAATTGCATGAGTTTGAGAGAAACTGTTCCATGTCTATCCCTACAACAGAAGAAAACTTCAGGCTCTGGGGACTTCAAGTAGAAGTCATTCCCTTGAAAGAGAAATCTTTATAATGCTTTTCAGATCCATTTATGTCTGAGAGCTCTACAGACAAGCACACAGGAGGTTCTTGAGAAAGCCACGATTATTTTAGTGATCTCAGTCCTTTCTGAGAAGGCGATTCTTTATCTGTACTAAACTAAAATTTTCATGGGAGCACATGCAAAGCAGAAGCTCCCTTTGGTAATATCTGTTCTTCTGCTCTTCCTACACCTCCTGATGCAGAATCAGCCCAGCCCTGTCAGCTTCTCCATTATAAATTCCAGTTTTCAGCAGTTTATAAATCATCTATAAATATTCACTTGTGGTAGGAAGAGATTTGACAGAATTTTCACAGTGATCATTTAAGAAATTATGGAACAGAAATTGCATCTTGCAGTTGACATGTTCGAGGAGAGATAAAAGAAAACGATCATGGGACTGGAGCAAAAGGAACTATTGGAAATTCACAAGTTTTAAACAGCATGAGTTGTTCATGATCATGTCAGAATCAAAGCAAAACATTCAAAAATATTTGTGGTGAGAAACTTATAAAAATAAATAATTGGGAGAGTATAAGTTTTCTGTATATGTTATGGAATCCAGTCTCTTCCATCTGGGGAGGGTACACTTGTTTTCTTGAAGTTAGAAATTCATCCATAAATTAAAGCAGGTGGATTGGCTGTCACCCAGGTTCCTCAGCATATTTTGGCAAGACTTGTGATGGCATCATACAAAGAAGCCAAATAATACACTGGAAGGAGGAAAAATAAATATATATAACACCAAACTTGTAGGAATGGAAAAATAAAGATCTCTGAGAATATCTGTATGATTCCTTGTTCACCAAATATCCATTCTATTTTTGTAACATCCTGACACTGTAATTAATTTATTGATTTTTGAAGAAAAAATAGGTTAAAACAATCCTTTCAATGAACCTCTTATGAAGAAGAAACAAGAGAAGAAAGAGGACCAAAAAAAAAAAAAAAAAAAAAAAAAAAAAAAAAAAAAAAAAAA
>NW_026000093.1:37737671-37743565 GCF_001458135.2 Marmota marmota marmota | reverse complement strand
ACACACACACACACACACACACATATATATATATATATATATATATATATATATATATATATACACACACATACCATAGTTTATTTATCCATTCATCTATTGACAGGCACACAGGCTGGTTCAATATTTTGGCTATTGTAATACCAAAATAAACATGGGTTTGCAGGTATCTCTTTTGTATGCTGACTACATTTCTTTGGAATAAATGCCAAGGCATAACCAGATTATACTATAGTTGTTTTTTTTTCTTTTTAGGATATTTTATGCTGATTTCCATAGTGACTCTCTTAATTCATGTCCACACAAATAATGTGTAAGGGTTCTTTTTACTCTATATCCTCACCAACATTTGATATTTATTTATTTTTTTTTGATTAGCCAATCTGGCTGGGATGAGATAAAATCTCAGAATAGTTTTGATTTGCATTTCCCTGATGACTGAAGATATTGAGCATTTGTTCAAATATTTATTGGCCATTTGTACTTGTTCTTTTGAGAATTTTCTGTTCATATCATTTGCCCATTTTTTATTGAATTACTTATTCTTTTGTTGTTAAATTTTCTGAGTTCTAAAAAATGTAATTAATACAAATTCTCATTATTTCAGAATAGTGAAAGCATGGAAAATTCCAATGGGATTTCTTGTTCCTCGTGTATAGGAAGGAAAAAGGCTACAGGGATTCAAATGAATGGTGTAAGGATGAGAGTTCTACTAGATGACATTGAACTCAGGTATGGACAATCACATCAAACTATAAGATTGCAGATATAAATATCTTGCTTCATAAACCCAATGGGTTTCTGTTGCTCAGAGGAAGAATTTGCATATCAACCATCAGATAATTCAGGATTTTAAAAAAATTCTTTTAACTTATTTTTTAATATTTTTAGTTGTAGATGGATACAATATCTTTATTTAATTTATTTATTTGTTTGTTTATTTATTTATTTATTTATTTATTTTTCTGTTTTGCTGAAGATCAATCCCAGTGCCTCACACTTGTGAGGTAAGGGCTCAACCACTGAGCTACAACCCCAGCCTTGATTTGTTTCTTTTTAGATTCTCAAGAAAATGAAAGATTAGAAGCATTTCCTAGTAAGCATCTACTATGAAATAGGGTAAAGGAAAAATATGTGAATTAAATTTAAAATTGCAATCAGGAAAACCATGATTTGTTTCGGATGCTGACGTGGGAAAAGGAAATTGCTCAAGAATTTGGCGACTTTGATATTTCTGTTGAACATGTCAACATTTTTTAATATCAACATCTTCTAATGCTTCCTTCTTTTTTTTTTGCTTAAATTCAGTGGGACATTTTCATTAAATGGAAAAGACTCTCAGGAAACATTCAAAGTGTTGATCAAAAAAAGTAAGGACTTTTTAACAACTCTGGCTGAAGCACAGGAATGCTATCAACAACTGGACTTTCTGCTACCTTACTTTTCATTTCCCACTGCTTCCTGTTTATTTTACTCTAATTCTCTCTTCATCTCCTCCTTCATCACTATTTCTAAGGGCTTCCTTATATCTTATGTACCCCAAATCATCCCATTTTCTTTCCTCACACTTGTCTACATTTTTTGGAGGGTACCATTTAATCCATTGAAAGTGTATAATGATAATGCACTAATTAAAATAATAACATTAGTAATAGAAGAGAGATCAGTGAAGTAGAGTCAGTAGATTAGAGAAAGGAAGGAGAGAAAGGGAAGGTACTGGGGAAGAAGATTGAACAAATTATGTTATGTTTATGTATTAACATAGCATTATATATCTCACTATTATGTATAATTTTAATGTACCAATAAAATTAAAAACTTTAACATTTTTAAATTATATGTTTTTTAGTATATACATAGAATTATGCCACCCTAGTTCTAGGCAATTTTAGAACATTTCATCACTCCAAAACCAAACCCTGTACCCTTTAGCTGTCACCTCTTGCTCTTCCTCACAATCCTTCCATATCTGAGCAATCATAATCTAATTTATATGTATTTGCCTATTCTGGACATTTCAGAAAAGTGGAATTATATAATATGTGGACCTTTGTGACTAGTTTCTTCCACTTAGCATAATGTTTTAAAAGTTTGTTCATATCAAAGCATGGTTAGTACTTCATTCCTTTCTATTGCTTAATTATATCCTTTTAGTAGATATGCCATAGTTTACATTTTACTTTATCCATTCATCAGTTGACAGGCATTTGGATTATTCCTATTTGGAGGCTATTATAAATATTGCTGCTATGGATGTGCAATAGTAGGAGCAAATGTGACTCCATTTTGTTTTATGACTTCATCCTGTAAAACAACCCTGCCAAGTAGAAGAGTAATGACTGGGGCAAGATGTTCTTTTCCTTTTGCTATAGAAACCTTTAAGAACGCAAAACTACCTAATGGGGTATTTTTTTCTGTAATTAGGGTAACAGGGCTCTGTTTCTGTAACTGGGGTGACTGGGCTAACTGTGATTGGTTAGGCTTCCCTCTGCTTGACTGCACTGTCCCACTTCTGTAACCTGGCTTGCTTGCATTGGCTAGACCCCCTGAACATCCCTTTTGCGGTTTTCAGGCTTATAAGGAGTGCCCTTGCAATTGTTCGGGGTAGATCAGGGGAACAGCTTTATGTTATGGTCAGCCACCACCGGTGTTCTTCAATAAAAGCTTGATTGAATTATATGTGAGTGGTCTGGAAGTCAGTTTATGAAACCCTGGGATGAAGCTTTAACTATAATAGATGCCCATGTACAAGTTTTTGTAGCACATGTTTTAATTCAGCCATTTTATATGCCTAGAAGTGAAGTTTCTGGGTCACATGGTAACTGTACATTCAATTGCTTGAGAGACCCTAGACTGTGTGGCTGCTCCATTGTAAATTCCTGCCAGCCATCTATGGGGAACTCTCCACCTTTGTTCTAGACAAGACTTATCATTTGTCTTTTTGCTAATTGCCATACTAATGGATATGAAGTAGTATCTAATGGGTTTGATTTGCCTTTCTCTGACAATTAATGATGTTGAGCATCTTTCTATTTTCTTATTGGGTATTTTAATGTCTTCTTGGGAGAAATGTCTATTCATATCCTTTACCTATTTTAGATTGTTTGTATTTTTATTACTGTTATAGTTCTTATATATTCTATATTCAAGTTCCTTATTAGATACATCCTTTGTAGAAATTGACTCCCATTCTGAGGATTGTTTTTCATTTGTTCAATAGAGTCACTTGAGGCATAAAAGTTTGTAATCTTGATGAAGTCTAATTTACTTACTTTCTTGGTTTTTTACTTATAATTTGGGGTCATATGCTAAAATTCATTACCTAATCCATGGGCATAAAGACTCATGTTCTTATTTTTCTGTTTGTTTGTTTGTTTGTTTGTTTGTGTACATACAGGGTGAGATGAGGATCCAATTGTATGCATTTAGCTATCTAGTTTTCCAGGACAATTCAGTTTCCCAAGATTATCTTTTCTCCCACTGCATTGTCTTGGTATCCTTGTCAAAAATCAATTCACTCTTCCAAGTAGATTGATTCAAATCAGATTAAGCCGATTAAGCCACATGTTTCTTTAACAATCAAACAACCAGTTTTCTGTCCTTGCCTGACATAGCCCCTTTCAACTGTAGATGTTAATCCTTATCACCTGTAAGTTTATCCCTGCTTGGCTCCTGACCTAGCCAAAATCACAACACAAAATGTCAACTTATGCTTTTGAATACAGAATCTTGAACTATTGATTCCTAATTATGATCCAGCTTTAAAACTAGTTGGTTTCTCAAATCCAAGATCTGTGTAGTTCCTACTTCTTCCCCTTTTCCAATGGCCAGGCTAATGAGAAACTAGTGAATCTGCTGATTCCTACCACTGATGAACCTCCATTGTCTAGGGAAAAATCTAAATGCCTTAGATCAGCTTATGATGCTTTTCACAACCCCAGGTTTCCTTCCAACTTTCTTGCCTCAAGTTAGAATCTCATAACACATACTCAGTCTAATGGTTCAGTTTATATATTCTGGAACCACTTCCTAAGTTCAAATGCAAGCCTTGAGCAAGTTACCTAGGCTTTGAAACACAGACTCTTTAAGTAGAGGTGTTCATTCCAATACTAATATACTTAATTTGGTGGGGGCCACAGTGAGAATTAAGTAAAAAAAGCCATATAAGAAAGGTTAACACAGGGTCTGGTGTATATTTCGTGTCCACTGAGTGTTAACCATTGTATTTCATACCTGTATGTCCTTGTGTATGCTACTTCCTCTCCCTAGAGTACTTTCCCTTTTCCACTGGGGAATTCCTACTCATTGAGATGAATTCAAAGTCACCTCCTCTGAGAAAACTTTTCTGTTTTTCTCGGGGACGGGGTGGGGGAGAGAGAGAGAAACTCTGATTCTCATTTCTGCTCACTTTTGTACCCTACAGATTCCTTGACTATTCCTCTCCCTGACATGTGGTTTACTCTCACTAGACTGAGAGCTCACTCCAAACAATACTTATTCTCCGTAGTGTTGACTTAGGCATCTGACATGATGCTTCATCTATAGCAGGTGTCAAATTTTGAGATTTAGGTAGGACAGTCTGACAGCATCCCAGAGGCTTAAGTGTGCCTCTAGTTTTATAATGTGAATTCCAAGGATGACTTACCAGAAGAAGAAACCTATAGGATTTCTGGTCAGTAAGTAGACAGTAAAGGACTGTAGTATCATGCTCAAAGATTGCAAACTAAGAAAGGACTGCTGCATGATACATGAACAGGTCCAAGATGCTGGTGGAAAGAGGATACCTAGATTATTTTAACGCCAAAGGTGTTAGATACATTCTAGGATGATACCACTTGAATAGAGACAGAATCTGTCACTAAAAGAATATGACCAAAGTAGTGAGATAGTCACTGCCTTGAGTAAGGTCAGTTATACACCAAATGCAAAAGAGTTTTTCAGATGAAAAATTCATAATCGGCACGACTGGGCGGCTAGAGATCGCCCACCCGCCGGTGACAGCCCACCCGCTGCCCGCGTGACTGGGTGGCTGAAGACCGCACGCGCGCCGGCGACCGATCACCCGCCTGCTGCCTGTGTGACTGGGCGGCTGGAGACGGCCCGCCAACCAGGGACCGACCGTGTGACTGGGCAGCTAGAGATCGCCCGCCCGCCGGCGACAGATCGCCCCCCGGCTGCCCACGCAACTGGGTGGCTGGAGTCCGCCCGCCCACAGGCGACCGAGAGCTGAAACCAACCAGAGACAGTCCAGTCCCACCCACCCATTCGGACACCCTGGCAAGGAGCCTGGGGCCGGCCATAGCAGAGAGGTGACATCACTGGAGCTTGGCCATCGGAATTCCTTCCCAGCGGAATCCACTTTAGCAGGCATAGTCTACCAACACAAAGGAGAGACAACAGAGACATACAAAACCAAAACAAATCTATAGGAGAGAGCAGAAATACAGCAATCAAATAGAGCTGGAAAGTAACGTGAACTACATAAATAAAGGAAAAACACTGTAAAATAAATTAAACAAAGGCAAAACAAAAACATTTTTTCTTAGCTGTGATAATAGCAACAGATAATATGTGTGTTGTGGGGAAAAGGAGGGGGTTATGTATACTTGAGATGAATGACAGCAATGATACAAAGGTTGGGAGTAAAGAAATAGGATCATTTTAAACTGGCACTTTCTGTGAAGCAAAAGAGCTATTTAAAAGTGTACTTGGGCAGAGCACAGTGGCACACACCTGTAGTCCCAGCAGCTCAGGAGGCTGGGGCAGGAGGACAACAAGTTCAAAGACAGCCCCCACAAAAGTGAGGTGCTAAACAACTCAGTGAGACCCTGTCTCTAAATAAAATACAAAAATAGGGCTGGGGATGTGGCTCAGTAGTCAGGTGCCCCTGAGTT
>NW_026000093.1:37595993-37728563 GCF_001458135.2 Marmota marmota marmota | reverse complement strand
ATAGTAGGGGATAGGAAAGGAAGCAGAATACAACAGTCACTAATATGCCATTATGTAAAAATGTGAGTGTGTAACCGATGTGATTCTGCAATTTGTATTTGGGGTAAAAATGGGAGTTCATAACCCAATTGAGTCAAATGTATGAAAGATGATATATCATGAGCTTTGTAATATTTTGAACAACCAATAAAAAAAAATCATAATCAGTTGATTTAAATGAATGAAGGAGATGGTATCCTGGATAAGCCTGTCCAAATAAGAAAAGCTCTTTAAAAGAGGGGTTAAAGGTAAGAAACTCCCTACTGCTTGTCTTCAAGAAGCAAATAGGGACATAAATCTCCTAAGGAGAGAGGCAGTTTCTAGTTGCTGAGAACTTTGTTGCGAAAGCCACAATGACCAGAATTCTGCCAAATTAATTGAGCTTGGAAGTTCTGGATAAAGATCTTGGATATACTCCTGTGAAACCCTGATCTGAGGAACGAGGTAAGCTATACCTGGACTCCCAAACCATAGAAACTGTTTTTCTTTAAACCATTAAATGTATTATTATTTGTTATATATTACAGAAAACTAATCCACCAGGGCTCAGTGATTAATGTCCCCTGTAACATGATCCCGTGAATTAGTATATGTGGGAGGGAGCCATTAAAAAAATCCAACTCCCATCAGACAGTTGATACTTCATTAATTGTTACTGATCATGAGTGAACAACTGATCCTGATTCTGAAAACCATTATTAAAATAGAACATATAAGTAAACTCACAGTAAAATCTTTAAAAAGCTATAGTACAATGGTATAGCTTGTAAAGCTATAAATGGTTTAGGAACTATTATATGTGCAAATGGCCACATTTTGCATTCATCAGCAATTGGTCAATATATATCTTTTTGTTGCCTTTGTGCATAGCACAATGTATCTACTTCAGAAACTATTGGAGAATTCAAAAAAATTATAAGCAAAATTCATCCTAAAGAAGCTTACAAACAACAAAATCATGGCACTTGCAGGTAAATGGATGGTGTTGGAGAAGATAAATGCTAAGTGAAGTTAGCCAATCCCCAAAAAACAAATGCTGAATGATTTCTCTGTTATAAGGATGCTAACTCATAGTGGGGTAGGGAGGGGGAGCATGGGAGGAATAAATGAATTCTAGATAGGGCAGAGGGGTGGGAGATAATGGGAGGGAGAAGGGGATTAGCAAGGATGGTGGAATGTGATGGATATCATTATACAAAGTACATGTATGAAGATACGAATTGGTGTCAACATACTTTATATACAACCAGAGATATGAAAAATTGTGCTGTATATGTATAATAAGAATTGTAATGCATTCTGCTGTCATTTATTTTTTTTAAAAAAAATCAATAAAAAATAAAATGACATAAAAAAGCTTACAAACAAGTTTGAGAGACACATAAAAATGTGGAAAGTTGATAGAGTGAACAGTAAATTATTACACATAAAAATTGGGGCAAACAATAGAGTTAGATATTTCACAGATAAAGGAGACTACTGTGGTTTAGAGTCATCAGAAAGAATTCACAGAGGATCAGCAGTCTCAGCTTGAAGGATGAAGTGAAACACCCAAGGATGAGAAGACTGGAAAGCTAATGCCCAGAGTTAATCCATGTATCAACAGGCACACCTAGAAAGAATGACAAAGTCAGAAACACCTGCTTGGAACCCAAACCAGCCTTCATATCAAGTAGTTTCATAACATGCTCGGCAATATGAAAAGTTTTTCAAAGGATGGAAGCTGTCTCATCTCTCCAGAGGGTAGAATAAAAGTTAATGGGTTTAACAATCTCTAGGAGAAAAGGATTGGTTTTGAGTGGACTAGAAGGCCAATTTTTCAGTGCAGAGGGTGTCAGAGGTTTGAATTTCCTGACCTGGGCATCTTTTGCAATAAGAGCTCTTTGATTTGTGTGTGGTAATGGAAATGGCATTGTGACAGCAATGAGAAGAACTGAATTGTGATGAACTCCCACGGTCCTTCTTATCTCCAGACCCTGCAATTCAAATGCCATATTTTTATGGTAAAAGTAACAGTGAAACACATTAGCTTTCCAACCTTTCAAGATCCATACAAGTATGCATCTTGACAAGCTTTTGAAAACTGTAAGAGTTCCATTTGTTCTACAATGACCAAGGGGAAAGCTACTCAAATACTCTCCTTATACTAAATTGTCCAGTTGGTTGGTTTACTTATGAACACCTCCATTTATGCTATTTATTTTGAAAAGTTTCTTCCGAATTTATCTAGAACTAGAATCTGTTAGCACACATTGTCCAGAATACATGCAAATTTCACTGATGATCTCTTTTTTTCTTTACATTCATTAAGACTTCCTAAGAACAGTGGTGGAATCCTTATAATCAGTTATAATACTAATTCAAAAGTTCTCATTGAAAACACTTGCTCATGCCTGTTGGGGCAATAAAAACTCAAGATTTCATGCTTTGGGGTTAGAGTTAGATTGCCAATGTTATAATTGGCAAATCAGATACCTCGGATGATTAATATTCATAAAATAAGAAACAAGTTGCTTATCAGTAAATCCTTGGATGTCTGAACCCAGAAAATCTGGCCCTAAAGCTTGTGCCCATACCTCCCATGCTCCACTGCCACTGAAGCAAGAACCAAGAGGTGAAAGGAAATTCAGGAGAGGTATATAGTGTGGAGTGGAAGGAGGAGGCCAAAGAAACCAGCCTTGAAGGCAGTTTAAAGAATTTAGATTATTCTCAAGCAACTGGTCAGCCTGCCAGCAAGACCACAGTTAAAAAACATTGTAGTGCTCCAAACATTCCCCAAAGCTTCACCAGCTATGACATGGATGGCCATCCCTACAATGGTTTTGAGCATATATGTATTATTCCAGAATCAGCTATCAGCAATCTGCATCCTTCATCTCCCCTAAGAAAAAACTGGATGAAAATTAACTTACTAGATGAATGTATCACTGTCCCCAGAGAAATTTTGACAGGCTGTTTAAGGATTCATGCCAATCACTTCTTTATAGTCTAAATAGAACCCTTAATGGACTTCATACTCCAGCCCACACTGCCTCTCTCTCCCCTCAATTAAAATTCTAATCATGGCTCATTCACACCACAACATCAAAATCAAGTGCTTTTTACTCTGCCTTTACGCTGACTCATATGTAAAAATTGTTATTTGAGCGTCGTTCTAACATTACAGGTGCCACCTGCATACTCCATCCTAAAACCTTACTGGGAGATGCTTGTCCTGTTTTGTGCACTGGCCCATGGGTACTGGCATTTCAGGTTGTCTGGTAGGTCAGCCTTCTCACTAAGAAAGCTGCATTTTCAGTAAAGAAAGTTGGATGAAGTCGCTGCTTAAAGCATTTTAAGTTTTCAAATTTGTATTTAACTCTGCAAAAATTTAAGATCTCACGTGTCATTTTGACCAACATTGTCCTATAGCCACCATACATTATATTAGTGTCTTCCCTCATGCCAGGGGTTTTGAAGCATTGTCTCATTCATTCACAAGTTTGGATCCATGGATGCAGGACTAATGTAGCCCCTCAGAACCCCACACTAGAATGTCCCTGGGCTTGAGCCTTTTTAAAATGGTTAATAATTTTATTTTTGAACTTACACTTTATAAGTGGAGTCTATGGGCCAATAGACTGTGGAAGCCTTGGTGACTCAGTTCTCATATTAGAGTTTCTTTGACTACCTTCTTGAAATAACTTGAACTTACACTCCTCTACTGCTAGTGCTGGAGCCCTGCCCAGGCTCCCCTCCAAACCTGGGTGCCCAGCTGCTGCTACCATCTCTACCTCTAGTTGGGATCTGGACAGACACCCAACAAAGAACAGAATTGGGCATGCACCCCATGGTGTCTCTGGACAGGAGATGGAGGCAGCCTTTCCTGCCCCTTTCCAGGCTGCCAGTGGTGGCCCATTCAATAAGTGGGTCCTGAGCCTTTGCCCAGCCCAGACCCAGTACTGAGCATATGTTGGCATCCAAGTTGCAATCCATTGGTGGTCACCAGTCTACCTTGTGTTGGAGCAGGAGGCCCATGGGAAGAGAATTTCCTGAGAAGGGTGAATCCCCATAGGAGAAAGTGCAACTGAGGAGAGAGGAAAAAAAAAAAAAAAAAAACCTGCAAAAAATGGAGCAATCAGGGAAGAATGGAGGAAGTTATTTATTTTTATTACCTCTAACAACAACTTTTTCTGCCTTATATTTTCACCTTGCTTTGGGCTGCACACATTATGTATCCTGCCCTATCAAACCCTCATTACAGCCCTTCAAACCTTATATTTGGACACATATTTTACCAACAGAGAATAAAGCTCAAAAAGTGAAAAGAATCACAGAGCCTGTAAATAGCAAAGTTGAAAATCTAAACTGAGAGCAAGCAGGCTGGAAGCCCAGGCTCTCCACCTCCTGTCTTCCTCACCAGAGCCTGCCCTCTCCGCCGTCAGCATCCATTCTAGGCACTCCATGTGTTGTTCCCTTGATGTTTTTGCTGAATAAACCAGAAAGACCATCTTCGGAAGTTTCTTGCCCCTCTTGTCAGCTTGTGCAAACATTTTTATGTGGAGAGAGTTCAAATAAGAACAAAGAAGTCTAAAGTCATTATTTCATCCTAATTTTTGACACATATTTTAATCTCCTGCTGCTTCGATGTAAAAGTAGAATCTTATATAAGAGATTTCAGGAAAATCTGACTATATCTAGACTCTGTTTTAGTCAGTAACCAAACAGAATATAATTCTTCTTCCATTAAGAAAAAGTAGTGGGGCAAAAAAACACATTTGACATTTGACTTTTTTTTTTTTTTTGGTACTACAGATGGTGTTGAAACATGTTATCGCTGTTTATTAATTTATCTTTGTTCACACTTTCCCAAATATTCACCTAAGGAAGCTAAAAAACACAATTGCCTGTGTTCCCATAGTGCTCATGGATATCACATTTATCTCCAAGAATTGAATGTGCATATATATCTCTGCTTTTGAGATCTACAAATTACATGCTTAATAATCCCCATTTAATGATCTTTAAAATATATCACAATTATGGGAAATTGTCAAGCAATCATTTGCAGATATATATGTAATTTAAAAATAATAAACAAGGTACAAATAGGTAGCATTTAGAAACCTAATATTCATCCATATCTGTGGAGTTGTCTCATAAATGAATAGCAAAGAAAACCTTGACAAGCTAATGGACAGATATATCATCTTCAAGAATGAAAATTATCTTGGAAGACATGAATATGGATTTATCCTTGCTGAATTAGAAAATGATTTCCCTTTTCTCTTTCTGTCAGAGTATTTCAGAATGAGACTGTGGATAGGTGAGGATAGCCAAAATGCACTTAAAAAAAAAAAAGATTTACTAAAGATCCAAGTCAAGTGTTAGTGGTATTGACACCTCAACATCCTAGGTCAACATAGAGTATCAATAGCACAAAAGAAACAAAAACCTGCATGAAACTTTGGCCTGAGTCAAGATTATAAAGTAGAAAAAAAATCTTTTTCTTTGTACCTTGCCAATTCTCCTTTTGTTTCCTTTTTATGAATTTAGTGATATCCCTCCGCTTCTTAAGGGCCCCAGCATCCTCATAGACTCCTGGAATATCAGGACTGGAAAAGTCCTCTAAGATTAATCTGTTTCTTCTGCCTTCTCTGAAGACTTCAGAGAAAATAAGGTCCTAAGCTCTGACCCAGAGGGATGCAGATTCATCTGTTCAACAAATATTGACTGACATCCTACAAAGTCCCTAGGTGCTTGGGATACAATACCTTGTGTGATTCCATCTGTGCTCTCAATAGGTTTACATTTCTAATAGAGAAAGACTGTAAGTAAATAAACACAAAAAGTATGGTGATAAAGCTAAAATAGGTTTTGTGGCACATTGTGGGGCATCTGATCCAGTCTGCAGGATCAGGGAAGGCTTTAAAATATATATATATATATATATATATATATTTAAGTTGTTGATTGACCTTTATTTATTTATTTTATGTATTTATATGTGGTGCTGAGAATCGAACCCAGTGCCTCACACACATGCCAGGCAAGTGCCCTTCCCCATCAGGGAAGGCTTTGACGTCTAAATTACACCTGAAGTGTGAGTAAGAGCAAGTCAGGAAAAGGGAGAACACTCTAGATAGTGCATGTGGCATGAACAAAGACCTGGAGATGACAAAAGTGGAGCTTCTGTACTTTTCACACTTCAGTGGGCTACACAGGAAGGACCAGGAAAGTAGAGACCAGAGGTGGCACTGAAGAGTCATCAGGGAAAGCTACTGAATAGTCATCAGGGACAGCTACTGAAAGGGCTTGCATATCATACTGTGGAGTGAGATGGGAAGATAATGAAATGTTTTAAACAAAAATGTGACACAATTAGATATTCAATTTGAAGGAGCTCTTTGGGAACAGACTATAAATCCAGTAGCCTAATTGAGAGATCATGATGAAGGTAGCAGCATACATGTGAATGTGCTCGGGAAGAAGCAGGAGGCAGAATCAAGAGGACTGAGTGATGGATTAGGCACAGGGGCCAGGTGTGGAAGACAAAGAAAAATGAGGACCAATGAGAACACCTTGGTATTGGGTTCCTTCATAGCTGTGACGCCTGTGAGGGGGAAGCCTAGTAGGTTATTTTGTGAACTTTCTGCAGGTGATTACTAAGAACCAGAGACACTAGTTCAGTGTTTTGACTAAATCATGTGACACCAAAACACATTAGGAAACTCAAGGCATATCTCTTATTAGAAGGTGCAGGTCTTGTCACTATATAATTTTAAAAATTCTCTCCTGCTTCACATCAAAAACTGTTCTCAGAACAGTATCTAATATGCCCACTGAGCCAAGCATAAATGGAGACTTATTAAGACTCTGAAAGTAAAGATAGCTAATCTAGTTCAATCCTTGTATATATTTAGGGGTACTCATTTTCTAACTAGTCATTCTTTCTTCATATATGATTTATCCAGAGAAATACAGACCTATGCAGACACCACCATAGAGATATTTTCTCGCAGTTCTGCCAACTCAGAGATCCTCTCCCAGTCGAGACTCTCTTTGAAATCTTTTAATGTATAAATGAGGTAGAAGTTTCTAGATACCAAGAATTCCAGAGCTCAGTGAGTTATTTTGACACTTCAAGTTGCTTTTCAAAACAGGATTAATCCATGTTCAAGGGTTAAATTAACATGTTGGTGTTGGATCTACCTGAGTAGAAAGTCCTCTTTTCTTGTGTCTCAGAGATAACCCAATGCCTACTTCCCTTACAGCAGGACCCAAAACATTTCCCCTGGAACTGAGTGAAGTTATTCTGACCCTTTGGTCACCTCCTATATAATTAAAATTGCAGTTGATGATCACTTCCTACTGTAAGTCCATTTCCTATCTGAAATGGTCTAACAGGAAGGCCCTCTCTCTCTCCTATAGTTGAAATAATAAACAGTTAAGAAGCCCAATTTTGAGATAAAAATTTCACCCAGAAACTTTGAAAACATCTCATGTTCAAGTTGTTGCAATGACAGGCATTTTACCTTTCTGAGAGAAGTGCACATACATCTAGGGAAGACTTATTTTATAACAATGTTTAACACAGAGACAATTTATGTCTATCTCTTTTCCTAAAGGAGAGGATAGAATAATTATTTGTATGGTGAGTGGTAAATGAACTTCTAGTATACAAAGGAAATTTTGACTTGGAACATCCTAGAATATAGCACCTTCAGATCCTTATTTAAGGAAAGACCCTAGAATTATTTAGGGCTGGTACCTATTTTTAACATCATCCAAAGAGGGTAAGTCACTCATTTTTACAGGTTCTATGCAATGTGAGAGGTGCAGGGTATATGGTTGAACACCAAAGTTTATGATAGACACAGAAAGTTTAGCTAAGATTGGACTTCTTGTGGAAAACACTCAGAAAAGTTTCCTGTTAGGCTGTGGCTCCTCATATGCACTGAATTAAGTTTGTTTGTTTAAGAAAAGCAGGTAGAATTAACATGATGATTAAATGATTACTGTTTAATTGTTCTTAAGGACTTACTTTAATTACTTTAATTGTTCTTGAGTCCCCACACAGAGACAAACAATATGACTGCAACACAAAAAGAAACATGTAATGTCTGTATGTCCCTTGCTTATGATACTCTAATCAGAATCATGAAACTTATTTCTTATGATTTTATTTTTATTTATTTATTTAATATGCAGTGCTGTGGGTCAATCCTCATAGAGTACATGCTAAGCAAGTACTCTGTCAAGTTACATTCTTAGCCCCATGATTTTTTTTTTTAATAATTGAAGGAAAACCTAACCTTCTTGGTATCCTCAGAAAGACAGAAAACATTTATAACTGATGTCATCATAGGCCTGGAAGTTCTATTGCAGTAGAAGTAATAAAGGAGGATAGAATTCTTCCCATTCCCACCAACCTTTGCAGAACATTGATTCTCTGCAGAGAATTGACTCTTGGCTTCAGGCCAAACCCTAACGTCAGGTTCCATCTCCATCTCCAAGCAAGCCAGGCTGCAGGCAAATAAGGGAGATAAGGGTATCTTGGAAAACCCTCAGAGACGGTATGAACAACATGCAAAACAGTTACAAATGCACACACACACACACACACACATGCACGCACACGTACACAAACCAATCTACAAATAACAGAGTGGTTTTAATATTTCTTCAATCCATCTTATAAATAACTAGTTGAAACACAAAGCCAAGTGGAGCTGTCCCAGTTCTGATCCTATGCTGATTCCCCACCACTTCTCTTTGCCTCTTCCCCCTACTTCTTCTTCCTTCATCTCTCCTTTTCCCTCTCCTTCTTCCATTTTCCTCCTCTTCTCCTTACCCTCCTTTTCCTTCCCTTTCTCTCATGCTCCTGGATATCCCACAACAGCCATATGCTGCAGATGGAATCTGCAACAGCCCACATATTATACATATTTTTTAGCTTCCCAATATGTAGTTTCTCTGAGACTACCCATAAATAAAATCAGCAACCATTTTTCTACAGCTCTAACTGACACTGATACCAATGTACTGGTGAGCAATGTTTCTTCTTCCTACAGTGCAAAAAATATCTGGCTGCCATATGTAGTACCCTGAACTTTGCCCCAAGAACAAAGATGGCAATTTGTAATTTTATGTTTGCTTGATTATTTGAATAATTTTAGTTTCCTTTGCTGACCACAGGCTTCATGTGTGGAAGAAGAGTGTTGATAGGTTTCTCCTAGGAGCTCCCTTAGAGCAGATGCTCAGTATATTGTGTGCATGTGTGTGTGCATGCACGCATGCACATGTGTGTATGAATGAATGGGTATTCTCTCTTCCTCTCTCTACTCCAGGGTGGTGGCACAAAGGATCCCCCTCACCACCCACACACACCCTTACATATCCAAGGAGGAACATCTCCCAAGTTGACTGTCTCTGAACCACATCTTATACCCTTTTACTTCCCTGAGACCATTCAAAGTAGCTTATCTGTTCCATGAATTACACAGTTAGGTGCTCCTTCCACTTAACATTTTGCATTCTTAACTGATACTTTTACAATTTATAATAAGTAATCCAAATAAATGACCTTAAACATAAGAATTTTAGGACCAAGAAAGCAGTTTCAATATGGAAACATTTTTGAATGTAACTGCCTGCTTTGCTCAAATACAGATCTCCCAACCCCCACAAGCACCTCTGGAAAGTTTCTATAAACCCACTGGGACAGATATAGATTTGTGACAGGCTTAGAGTCTATGGGAAGAACCAACATTCAACATTTACAATGTGTCAATCATTTTATGTATTTTATTTCTTTAATAACAACATAACTATGAAAAAAGACAATAGTAACTAATTTGGGGGTGAGGAACTTAATTCCATAAGTTAATAACTTGCCCAAACTTAGCTGCTAAATGGGAGAATTTAGATTCAATCTGGACTTCATGTTGTTCTCAAATGCCAAGTTTTTCTATCCAGACTTATATCCTCCCTGGAAGAAAGGGAGAAGCTCAGTCTCCAGCTCCTTGAGTAGGAAGGCACTGAACAAGCCATTTCGCTTGGAAATCACTGTTTATAAGAGAAAATAAATTTCATAAAGAAATGTAATATAGCAGGATGCCCTCCGACAGTCCAATAATTGTGACACTAAAGAGATAACTTTAAACCATTGTCAAAACTGTCCACAGAGGCAATGAATGAAGGCAGACATTGACTACAATAAATACCAAATATTTCTCACCCATCACCACCAACCTGTCTTTGTTTCTTTTCTCAATTATGTTTCCTTGATGCCTTAGTTCTATATTTCAAATATTAGTGCACTGGCCAGAGCTTCTGATCTTCCCTTCCCTGGTGCAAAATACATTACTAAGACTCAATAAATGTAGGCCAATAACAACCACCTTAATCTTGCATCAGGGGAAATTTCTTTCCAGCAAGAGCTCATGATTGACTTACCTCCTGACAGCTATGATAACCTCTGGCATTCTTACTTTCACTACACTCTCTGAAAAAACTGTTTTCAACTCCATTAACACAGTGTTTCCTTACTGATATGTGCTCTGGTGGTCCTTCTTTTTTTTAATTATGAATTTAATTTAACTGTGAGTTTAATTTAGATGAAATAGAACATTTTCAGTAAGCTCATACCAATTAAAAATTTTTTTAAAAAAATCAATGAACATAGCTTTGCATGGATTTAATCTTTCCTGATGGCACAGACACTATTTTTATCTGCAAGCTCTACAAGACACCACTCAACTGAGGCAATTTGGAGACAGACTGTGATTTTTTTTTCGATTTTTCTCAGCTAATTATTCACGGAAGTAAGAAAGATCTTTAAAATTTTTCTTTACATTCATACTAGTGACTAATTACAGCAAATATGAAATTGGGTAAAAGATTTATTTAGCCTAGTAACCCAAAGTTGACCCTCTCATCCTCCCCCCAAAAAAATTGAATAGGAAAAAAAGAAGTGCTTTTATTCCAATTAAAAAAAGGTCAACTTTTAATACCAAGGGACTTCATTACCTTCTTATTGAAACCTTAGGTAAAGGCCTAATTTATAACTGCTTTTAATTTTTTTTCTACTTAGCTGCACTACCAAATTAAAGTCTAACTGAAAACACACAGCTTTGAAAGCACAAGTAGGACTTAGGACCATCCAAGTGAGGCACACATGGGTACGGTTTTCATTCCTAATCACGTAATCTCTTTAAACCTCCTATTTGAAGACAAAAATGAAGATTGGTACATACAGATAGAAAAAAGGTTGAGCTTATCCATTGTTTCTATAGGACTTTATTCATTTCAGTTATGAAAGTTCAGAATCTGATCACAAATAACTGATTAGATAGGGGCTCATTCTACAATTACTGTCTTTTTGACTTGGCATTGTTATCAACTTCAGCTTTAATGAGATTTTTATAAGATTCCCATTGTATATTTCGATCACTATATGTATACTTTTATTTCAAATAAAAATCAACATATTTAACCCAATAATATAGAATTTTTCTTACTTTGATTTTTTTGTAGTTATGCTTCTAATCTTCACAATTTCTACGTTTTACATGGACTTTCATGGGACTTTTTTTTTTTTTTTTTTTTTTTTTTTTGCCAGAGATTGAACTCAGGGGCACTTAACCAATGAACCACATCACTGCCATTTTTATTTAGAGACAGGGTCTTGCTAAATTGCTTAGGCCTTGCTAAGTTACAGAGGCTGGCTTTGAACTCGCAATCTTCCTGCCTCAGCCTCTAGAGCCACTGGGATTACAGGCAGATGCCACCGTACCTGGCTTTACATGAAACATTTTGACTTAGAGGAAGGGAAGAAGAATCTGGAGAGAGAAAAAAATTTCTAACACACACACATATATACACACAAACTGTTATGGTTTGGATCTTAAGTTCCCCCAGAGGCTCATATCTTGAAGACTTGTCCTTACCTGATGGAGTGATGCAAAATAAGCATTTCTACTTATAAGTTGTTTATCTCATGTGTTTTGTCCCAATGATGGAAAGCAAACTGACATACATCTACATACACAAAGTTAATAGGATGGTAACTTGGCCATTGACCATGATTCATCCACCAATGGCAGGTTAATCCAAAACCAGTGTTCTCCTTCAGGCTAGCTCGGACACAGAAAGGATGAAGGACTGGACTATTACTGAAACATGTATATAAAAGATCCCATATGCACGGAAGAAATAAATTGATAATTGAGAAATTCTTGCTTTCCTAAAGACACCAATGAATCCTAAAGACACCAATGAATGAGGAGGAGGTGGTGGAGGAGCAGAAGGAAGAAAAGGATGCAGAAGAGAGAAAAGAAAGAAATTTGTATTTATGAACACCCTTTTCGGCCTTGTGATTTTTATCCATATGCTTGCTCTGGGACAATTTCTGAAGATTCACTCTTTATTCTGACATTCCAGGCAGAGAACAGCTAGTGTCAAGTCTCTCAGGAAACTGACCGCATTTTCAAGAAACTGTTGGAAGACCAATGTGACTAGATTGGATTAGTAAAGGGAGAGTAGTGAAGCATGCCATCAGAGAAGGAGAAAGGGGCCAGAGAGGCAAGGCTCTGCAGCTGCAATGTGACTGCTCTTGGGTTTAGGAGCAGTGTGACATGATTTGACCCGCATTTTAAGGGGCCCATTGTGGCTTCTGTGTTAAGAATAGATTAAAGAGAGGCAAGATGGAAGTTGAGAAATCAGACAAGAGGTGATGGGATGCAGAACAGTAGCAGTAAAGGTGGGAAGAAGTGGTGCAATTATAGATACAATTTTGTTGATTGAACTGACAGGATTGGCTGTTGATGACTTGTACATGAGAAAAGGATAGGAATGAAAGGTGACTTCAATAAAAAGGTGAACCTGAGTTTTTTTCTTTGTTTTCTTAGCCTGCACAACTGTAAGAATCAGTTATCATCTGAAATGGAGTATACTGCACATCTAGATGTGACATTTGAGATGTCTGCTAAAGATCCACATGAAAAATTGAGTGGGTGGTTGGCTACATGAATATGGTGATATAAAGATATATTTGACATGAAATTATAAACTTAGGAGTCCTTTGTTTTTTTAAAGAAATAGTTCATATCCACAAGACTTAATAAAGATTACCAAGTAGGTGATTGTATGTATACACAAAAGAAAAGAGGACTTAGGACTGAGTTTTGAAATATTTCAAAATTTTAAGGGTTGAAAAGGAGAGAATTAGTCCACAAGAAGGATAGAGAAGGAATAACTAGGAAAGTAAGATAAAAACCAGCCAAGTGTAATATCATCAAGGTCAAGCAAAGAGAATATAAAGAAGAGAGAGTCAGTGTTATTAAATAGGTTGTGAGATGGGGACTGAAAATTGCCCATTGAATTTAAGAAAATCATTGACAACCTTGACAAGAGAAATTTTTGTGCAATGGTAGAGTTTAAAAATTGGTGGAAAAAAAGTTTAAGAGATAATTAAAAAATCAGAGACAGCTTGAATTTGAGGAGTTTCCCTGCAAGGTAGGGCAAAGAAATGAGGTTATAGTAATGTGGGAATAGAAATGGAGTCATATTTCTTTAAGATGAGGAGAATGTCATCACATTTATGTGCTAATGTGAACTCCAGTGGACAATGAAATATTGTTAATAAAGAAAAGAAAAGGCAGGATTTTTTTTGGGGGGGGGTGTTCCTTAATTAGGCATGAGAGAGTAGGTGTTGGTGCACAAATGGAAGGATTAGTTTTAGATTGGAGTACAGGTAATTCGTTTTATGTAACTTGCAGGAAATCAAAAGAACTTAGTATAAATACTTATTGGAAACCAGAGGTGGTAAGTCTATAAAAGTCCATATGAGTCTATGGAATTATTTCTTTTAATCAGACTTAAATTTTTTATTAGTGCATTATAGTTTTGAATATTAGTGAGATTCATTGTTTTATATTCATATATGCACACAACATAATTTGGTCAATTTCATTCCCTAGTACCTCCCTTTTTATGGAAGTTATTTTCTAATTGTTACAATCTTGGTGAAGCAAAAGTCACCAACTGAGAATGAGGGGTTTGATGCTTGGGAACGTGAGGAGAATAGAATGAGTTTTGAAATAGTCATCTAAGAGTGTGACAATTATGATTAGCCATCAATATTTAGGTTCCTCTTATGGCTCATTCATGAATTCATAGTGAGTCGCTATGGTTGAATTTTAGACAGTTGTATTTATTTGGGGTTGTGTTGTAGGTTTTGTTTTGTTTGGGTTTGGGTTTTTGTGATGCTGGGGATAGTACTCAGGATTTTGTGCATGTCAGACAAATGCTCCACTACTGAGCTGTACTCCCAGCCCCATATAATTTTATCAAATGAATATAAAGCAAGAGAAGGTCAAGGAAGGCTGCATGCAAAGGAGTGTTTTAGTATTTAGACACAGTAAAGAAAGGGAGAACAAGTCAAAGAGACAAAAGGGATTATCAGTTCCAAACTACAGTATGTTATATTTGGAGCACCATAATCGGCTGAATTATTCAGGTTGGAGGAGTGTCAGAGATAGCAAGGTGAAATAGAGATTATGGAGGAATTAATTCCTGACAATGACAAGGTCTCAGTTACAACTTTGAAAGTGAGTGGATATAGTTACTACCATTCAAGATAGGAAAGATTATGGAAGGGCCAGGTTTGGGAAAGGAAGTCAAAATTTTATTTTGGAAACATTAGTTTTGAGACATCTACCAGAAACCCTGGTGATGAAAGAAATCTGGGTTTCAGAGAGAAGTTTTTAAATTTGGAAAAAATCAATGGTAGATATCACTTGAAGTCATGAGACTGAATAAGTTCACACAAACTTATTATAAAATATGTCAGTACCTGCTGTTGGCCACATAGAATGGTGTTTTAGAGTGGTCTTATAATCAGAGTGTCTGAGTTCAAATCCTGGCTTCCTCCTTTCTACCTGTAAAACTTTGGAAAAGTTTTAACTTCATTGTGACACAAAGAAATGACAACTATCATTTAGGGGTGTATAAGAGCTAAACAAGATCATTTATGTAAAGAACTTTTTTACATTAGATGGCATAGGCTGAGCTCTTAATAAATGTTAGAAAATATGATTAAGACCAAGATATAAGATTCAAGGGGATATGGAATAAGACCATTGGTTTTCTCAGGTTTCAACACATGAGATAACATCTGAAGTGAGTCTTAGAGGGTAGTCAAGAGTTTTGCAGAAGGGGATAATCAAGGGAGATGGAAAGAACCATAAGAGACAATAACAAGTGCTGACTTTCAGAGAAGGATAAGGAAATATATGCATTGAACTGTGCAGATATAGCCTGTGTCGATGCCATGATTAGAACTCCTTTCAAGGACCTATGATTGTTTAAGAAGAAATGATCTCTAAATGCTCCTCTTCTGGGAAAATGTGCAACTGTTTTAGTCAACTTTTTCACTGCTATGACCAAAAGACCTGAAAAGAATGATTTTAGGAGGAAAAGTTTATTTGGGCTCACAGTTTCAGAGATGTCAGTGTATAAACAGCTGATTCCATTCCTTGTGGCCTGAGGTGAGACAGAACATCATGGAGGAAGTGTGTGGTACAGGGAAGCAACTGGGAACATGGCACCAAGGAGTAGAGAGAGAGAATTTCCCTTACCATGACAAAATATAAACCTGAAGGGCATATGCCTAGTGACCCACCTCCTCAGCCACACCCTACCTGCCAACAGTTACTATCCAATTAACTGTTCAAGTTAAGGCTCTTATAACTCAATCATTTCACCTCTGAACTTTCTTGCATTATCTCACACATGAGTTTTTGGGGTACACCACATATCTAAATCATAACGGCAACTTCCTGGATGATTGGGAGCTTTATAAAGACAAGATTTCATTAATCTGAAAAATCTATAGTTATCAGATTAGTAATACAAATTGAGTATTTTCTTCAGATTATAAAGATACTTTTTACCTGCTTGAAGAATATATATAAATATGACATTTAAGAGTTCAATAGTCATGATATGGGAGAGAATTTAAGACCAGAAAGTGAAATTCTGGAATATCTATGCATTAAAATTCAGAATTATTAAAATGATATATTCTTTACATCTGACCCCACTAATGGGAGATGTTTTACATGAATATTACAATACACCTATCTCTCTGGTGCTTATGGACATTTAATGAATAAGGGAAATTGAACTTTTTAATTGTAAGACTCTCCTGAGGCTACTGAGCTTAATGTATCTAAAGTGTTCATTTATTTGTATTTCTTCATAAGGCAGAGATGTAAGGTAAAAGCAAAACCTTCTGGGACGTAGAAAAAAAAATGTAGCCAATGCAAAAGTTCTCTCCAAATCACTTTGCCAACCACAGCCATAAAATGCTTGATAGGGATTTTCAACCTCTCCCTGGAGATAGTGAAAGCTACACCTTTTTTAAGAGTGCTGCTTTTAGACCTTGTTTAGTTGTCATTAAAATACATATGTGATAAACAGAAGTGGCTTCATTCAAAAGTAGGGCCAATCTAGGAATTGGTCACATCTGGACATATGCAATGCCTCCACAAGGCAAGAGTTCTAAAAGGTTCCTTCTGCCTCAGATGCTGCCTTTCCTCTCTTGCTTTGAGGTATCACAGCAAATGCAAATGTGTCATATGGTGGGGTCAGTTTTAAGACTATTACCAACCCTCAGCTCTGTAGATTGAACTGAGGTTTAAAAGGACCCTGAAAGCACAATGAGCAGGTTTTTAATGACTGGGAAGAGGGTAAGGGAATGTGTTAAGAAGAAGGGACATCCCGTTGGCAGGCCTAAGTCTGGGAGTCACACCTGGTACCTGGGTGAAAGGCCCCTAGGGTGGTCCTGAGCCTCTGGGGAAATGTGGCAGCCTGCTCAGGACCTCTGTGGGAGGATCACATCCCTACTCTGTTGGGTTGACTAGCAACCCAAGCCAACCAATCAACTCTGGGCACCTTATCTCATCTTACCATGAATTGTTTTTCCAACCATAAAGTGGAAGTGGCAAAATCTGCCTGACCTATGTGCCAAGAACATTGTAGAGAATAAACATGTTAATATAAACTTGTAAACCTGGAGATTTTTTCAAGAAGAATGCTACATGAATTCCAGGAATGAATAGTTAATTATTATTGCAAATTGAGTTACGGTCACTGAAAAGATTACAATCATTTAGCAGTTAATCTTTATCTTGTGTAAAGCACCAAGAAGCTCTCTTATTTTCTACAGGTAAAAGTTGCCTTTGGTTAATGAGATAATACTTTTTACTTATTTTTTGCACTAAGAGAAGCTTAAGAATAATATTTAAACATGTGAGTTGAGTCATCAAATAAATAACCTATACAAAAATGTTTTACAAGTTGAAAAACACTATATGCAAATGTTATTGGGTAGTGCTATTATTAATCCTTTGTCTTCCCTTTAAGATAAATGTTATAAGTATAACAAAAACAAAATTTCAAAATCCAAGAATTAAACAACACTGCATATCTAAGAAATAATATAAAACTAGACAAAATATGTGTTTATTATACTTTTGTTGTAAATGAATATATTTTCAAAATATTCATTTAATAAATATAACACATTGGGATCTACTTTTTGAATTTAATTTCAATTCACATTTTAAAATATTCCATGTCTTGATTTTAAATACATTTCATTCACCAGAAAAGTTCATCCATGTCCTAAGGTTATAGGCAAGAAATGGTTGGATTGCAACTGCCATTTCTCATCATCACAAGATAAAGAGAAACTCTGTTTTCTTCAGCTCATTTAACCAAGGAAAAGCTAAAAACTCAAAAGCAAACGTGGAAGATCGCAATAGAATAAACTCGAAGGCATATAAGAAACTACTTGACTTTAATAGACTGTGAAAGTCATTTTGAGTCCTTGAAAAAGTTACCTTGATTATGTTCTAGAAGCATGCCTCTAAGCCAGTAATCCAGAGATTGTGCACCCTTGTTGCCAAGTCCCTCGACCTCTAAGTGGGCTGATGATATTTCCCTGAAGGCTCCTAGGGAAACCTCTCTGCAGCCTAAAAACTTTCCCTAAAGTAAAAAATGTTGGCACTGCAGCAAGGTGAACTTCCCAAGGTCAGAGAAGCAGAAAGTGATCCAAAGAACCAAAATGATCCTGTTACTGGGAAAACATGTGATTGGACAGCATTGTGCTGTATTGGATGATCTTCATACCAGGACAAAATCTCAGGAGCCAAGAAGCCTCCAGGTAGACAGCAGTAGTCACCTCTTATGAAAGTCACTCAGATACTTGGATGGGTTTGCCCACGGGTCACTGAGCAAAGCTCAGCTTTGTCTAGCCAAACACAGATGACCTCTTTGTAGAATCAGACCTTAAACAGAATGGAGAATTCTCACCCCAAAGCCCAGCCAGGTGTTCATAATACTACTGCAGTAATCTCTGATTCAAATGGGTTCAGGGTTTTCTCTAGAACACTAAAGGATAAGGACCAGATGCAAAGTTCCGAACAGGGACCAGCTAATTCCAAGTCCAATCTGAGAGAGCACTCTGCATTTGGCAAGGTGACTGTCCAAACCTACTAAGGATCTGAAAGGACTCCAGGGACCCAAATTCCATAATCTTAGATTTTCATTATGATATTTTTCTCTTTAGTGGGCAAGAAGACCCAGCTTTTATGTCTTATTGAAATCTGTTGCTTTTCAAAGTTCATTCATCCTAAGTAGTTGCTGACAAGGAAAGTTGTTTAGGGCTTTTTTAATTAAAAATCTTCATATATCTTTTTCTTGTCTTTGCAGAAGTAAAATAAAACAGACAAAAAAATGAATAAATGAAAAATGAATTACTTTGACCTTTTCTTATGGGACCTACTTTCCATCCCTCTAATCCTTGTCAAAAAAAAAGAAAGAAAGAAGAAAGAAAATGATTATATAGTCAACCACATTTTTTAAAAACTATTTAACCCTATAGTCCTTTCTTGGAAACTCCTGGTGGGTGTTAGCAAGCCAGCAACCCATAATGCAACACTACTAACAGATAACAACAAATCATTAAAATATGCATTCCTTGAATGATTGTTTCATAGATACTTTTAATATATAAAGAACAGTGAGCTAGGCATGGTGGCCCATGCCCGTAATCCTAGCAGCTCAGGAGGCTGACATAGGAGGATCACAAGTTCAAAGCCAGCCTCAGCAAAAGTGAGGCACTAAGCAACTCAGTGAGACCCTGTCTGTAAATAAAATACAAAATAGAGCTGGGAATGTGGCTCAGTGGTTGTGTGCCCCTGAGTTCAATCCCCAGAACCAAAAGAAAAATGTCAGCCTCAGCAATTAAGAGAGTCCCTAAGCAACTTAGAGAGACCTTGTCTCAAAATAAAAAATAAAAATTTCTGGGGATATAGCTCAGTGTTAAAGCACTACCAAAAACAAACAAACAAACAAACAAACAAAACTCTGAAATATACAGATAGGAGTTATTAGACTAGCAAAGCAATATTTCAATACACAATAATGCTCAAAACCCACGAATTGAATGACACAGTTGAAAGGAGACTTCATAATTAATCTTCCCAAAATCTGAACAAAATGTAAAAGTATTGGGTATCTTTCTCTTACACATTGAGCAAACTTAGTAACAATGTACTGAGATTATCCTAGGGGTTCAAATTTTCATTTATTCCTTCAGAACCCATTTTTACTAAGATATAGTTCTGTTTCTGGTCTGTAGCCATCATTTCTTATGTATAACTTTGTGCATGGACTTCTAAATCTATTAAAACGGTGTGGGTTGTTCCCCCCCCCCCCTTCAGGTGGGTTCACCTGAGCTGCACTGCCATTCTAGCCATATGGAATGGAAGGATGGATGGCATCTCATGGAAGAAGCTGTGGTTTCTGGGAAGTTCCATAAAAGCAAAAGGAAGATGTAGAGAACACTTCTACCAATACCCGCTGCCCCAGAGTCCCTCCTTCCAACCACCCTTGATCCTAATTCCCACACAAGGTAAAGCAGAAGGGAGGAAAGTTTTATACAAAGGACCCCACTGTTCCAGCCTTGAAAGGGATGAGTGGGTGGGGTGGGAAGGAGGACTCACATCAGTGGAGGTTCAGTGTCCCCAGAAGACTCTTCACAGTGTGCCCCTGCAGTATCCTGGGGTTCATCCAGCAGTGGACAAGCAGCAAGACAATGGGTTTGGGTAGCCCACTCCTTCTTCCTCTGTAGGTTAGAAGGATCCATGGATTTTCCAAGTAGCCCCCAGGGATATCTGCGGTCTTGACGGGGAGCTTAACAAAAGGGACTGCTATGGTAGGTATGAAGTGACCCATAGTCAAAGGTTCCTACCCCAGTCATGGATGACACAACCATCTTGTTTGGATCCGAGGCATTCTGCTATGAAGGTGAAGAACAAAGTAAGCCCAATACTCCGGTGAATCTGACAAAGGCAGGAGAACTAAGAGCTTGCTTACCAGCTACACCCCCAGCATCAGACAACCAGAGTTTGCCCAAGAACAGATGGACAAGGGACCCCATGAGAACACTGGAGGATGCAGAGTGAAGTACAGGAGATACAGTGTGTATCTGAGTTCCCTCTAGCCCTTTCCTGTCTTTCCCACAACCATGAGGTTACAGATGTCATTGCACACAGAAGACTTTGATTGACCAAAAGCCATCTTGGTCAGTGGCAGAGGAAGACAGGAGCAAAGTGAAAACTGAGCGTTGAGAAAAAAGGACTGAACTCTTATATTTACTTTATCCAGACCAGCTGAGTTTAGCAAGTTGGATTAATTTAGTGTGTCCCTCCATGCCTGTAACCCCCTGCTACCTAGTAGAGTACAGTTTATTAGGAGGCTCAGTGAGGTATGGGAAATAAGCTACATTTTCTTTGCCCATTTATACATGGAATATGCAGATTTATCAGTCCACTGCACACAGAGATGCCCAAGTTGCTAAAATGGGAAGTGAACTCATTGGCCTAAAAATCTGTTTTACATGGTGAGGCTGAAAGAACTATCTGGCTGAGAGCCTTTCTTTTTTTTTTAATTTTAATTTTAATTTTTTTTAGTCATACATGACAGCAGAATGTATTTTGACATATAATACATACATGGAATGTACATACATCAATCATATTGTCTATTCTATTCTGCTGCCTTTCCTATCCCCCCTACTCCTTCCCTCCTCTCCCATCCTTTCTCTCTATCCAATCTAATGTGACACATTTTTTTTCTTTTTCTCATCACAACATCATATATGTATTCTGTATAACAATGAGGTTCTCCTTCCATCTTCCGTGCAACTCCCCTTCTCCCTCTTTTTCCCTCCCACCTCTCTTCCCTATTTAGTGGTAGTCTTCTTCTCATGCTCTTCCTCCCTATCCCATTTTGAGTCACCCCCCTTATATCAGAGAAGACATTCGGCATTTGTTTTTTAGGGATTGGCTAACTTCACTTAGAATAATCTGCTCTAATCTGACTGAGAGCCTTTCACCATCAGAGTGTAGGTGATGCTTTGGTCAATTAAAAACAAAACAAAACAAAACAAAAACAAAACATGGCTTTAGAATGAGACAGACTTGGATTCAAGCCTAAGCCACCACCTCCAACCTCTTTGAGACTCAGTTTCCTATTCTCAGTTTGAGATCCTGAGGCTCATCTTACTATAAAGGGTAAGTAATCATTTGTTTTCAGAATTAAATAGATATTGTATAAACTACTTGGTCCTTTGGAAAACCTCAAAAAAACTTGGAAACACAGAACTCACGGGTTGGATTTCCAGAGCCAAGGACTTTAAGATTTACACACCACCCTCCATGCCTCATCATGAGTTAAGTTGGCTGATTACCTCTATCTTTTGGTGGGTAGGGGTTACTACTTTAGAAAGACTGTATTTCCTTTTTCCATGGACATGGAGTCCTTTAGATAACTTTAAATCTGCCAACTCAAAATAGCTACCTTTGAGCATTAAATGATTTAATTGTTGTTGTTATTGTTTACTCATAGTGAGAGGATTACATCCTTAAAACCCCAGGAGGACTGAGAAGCTATCAATGTCATAAATGGCTAAGTATTTATGGTCTATAAGTATATGTTTTAACATATCATCTGTCCCAGGTCGCACTTGAAACAGGTTGTTTTTGTTTTTCCTGGCAAATAAAATTTCAGGAGGTTCGGGGCTTCCAGATGCCCAATGCATTTAGGATTTACTTCACATTAATCTTTCATGGGAAGCAACATATTGATATTCTCTAGAAGCCCTGATGCTGAGGAAAAATTGAGGTCATAGAGTAAAAGTAGGAAGATAGAAGGAAAGGAACTTAACCCTCAGTGTTCTCCAGCAAAAGGATAAAATGCTGAAAAGTCTCTGGGCTGAAAATACAGTCTTGAAGCTCAGGTCATTTGAAAGGAGTTGCATCGTCCTTTTCCCCTGAGCCTACCTTCCCCCATCCTCCTTCAGAGCTTCTTCATTCATCTTTCCTTTTTTTTTTTCTTTTTTTACTTACCCCGTGTCATTTCCTTTAATCAGTCAACAATACATAATTGGCTGTCACTCATCCAAAGTTGCTAGGGGAAAGATTCATTGGGGAATTCAGACATTTTTAGAAAAAGTATTTGCAATCACTTTATCTATGAGTCTTGACAAAGAAAAAAAGGATTAAATTCTTGTAACCATGAATTGAAAAGATATTTTTTGTATCACATTGGCCAATACATAATTTTTGAATAGAGACTGTACAGAAAATTTTGTGTTGCAAGTTATTATGTATGGAAACAAGAAATCAGACTTAGGATACTTCCTTGTAGGGAAAATATTTCTAAAACCCAATTCCCTTTATGTGAGTAATGGCCTCTATTTAGTAAATAATGACATCCATCAGTACATCCTGATATAACATATTCCTGTCATGATCAGATAGTATTTTAATATTGCTTATTAGTGTATTTTATAACTCTAAACAATGACTATTATTTCCCTTTATGTTAGAGTCTGTAAACAAGTCTGGATGGCCCCTGGCATTTTGCCAGAGGGAGTGGTTTGTGAAGTAACGCCAGGGAGCCATTAAGTGTGGAGATTCCTTATTGGTTGACTGCTGTATTGAGTTTATGTTAATTAGATAAGCTGTGTGGAATGTATAAACATCTCTGTTGTCCTACAATAAACGGCTCCCACTCCTGCTGTAGGCTCCCACTCCTGCTGTATCAATGTACACAAGTTGCTCGCCACCCCCCCCCCCTCGGCTATTTTGCTGCAGCTGGACTGCGGCACCTTTATAGGTTGATGTATGTTCCAATGAACATACATTTTATTTGAATGTATTCCCTTTAGCTATTTCTTACCACCTCTTTTTTTAAAAACCCATATGCCAAGTAAAAAAACATATTAATTACTTCATTTTAACACAACAAATTCTGCCACTGTGTTCATAAAACTATTTTGTAACATAAAGCCACCAACATTACCAGTCATTTATTTTATTCAGGATTTGATTGCACAGCGCCTGGAATCTCATACAATTTACTGGAAATTTGGGTGCAAAAACTCTGATTGATAATCAAATATTGCTCTAAGTATTATACTAATTTTCATCTATTTCTTGGTAGAGTGCAAACTCACAGTTGTTTGACATAGCCTAACAGCAGGATATTTTACTAATTACAATCAAGTAATGATCTTCTGCTCAGGGAGTTAGCTAAGCAATATTCAGACCACACTACAGACTGCAGGGCTCTTCTAGACCTTTCCTTCTGCTACTCCTGGTTTCTTGGATGCATCCTATATAGGATGCCTATAGAACATCCTCCCCCCAATCCAGCAATTCCATAGCAGAAATTGTTCATCCTTTCTTTCTTTGAAACATAAATTTTTCTTTAAATGGACAAAAATTCAAGCAGGTAGTAAACTTGGTGCTTTAGCCCACTTTAAAATGCCTAGAAAAATATAATCACTGTTATTTCAAAACATCTTTACTTGGATATTCTCATGTTATTTACAAGTGCTTCTTATGTGTCATTTTGAAACTGGCCAATTATAGGTTTTTTTTGTCATCTAAGTTATGAATTTTTGGTTTTATAAAAAGTAATGAAAACTCTCAAAATGATTTTGAAACAAATAGTTTTACTTATGAACTGCTCTTCCTAGCTCCAGTAATTCTGATATTCTTCCTTCATTTTATTTTCTTTCCATCAGTCAGGCAGTGTACTTGTGCTGAACAAATCCAATTTTTTTGGTGTCTTACATGCTATTTAAATTTCTCATCACTTTTGAATGATGGAAACGTGTGTGACAATCCTAGGGTTCACTAATGAGCCTAAAATATTGAGGTTAACCATTCCCTAGATGTGTAGTCTGATAATTTAATTTGAGTTTCTGCTAAGATTCCAAATTGTGCCCTAGATATTTTTAAGTTTAGTCTATAGCAGATATAAATCACAGCAAGCCAAATCTCTTGATGCATCCAAATAATTGACACACCTACTATCCATGATATTGGAGACCACTGCTGCTACTAATGAAAGAGATAGAAACCTTTGACTTTGTCAAACCATACTCATTTGGTGGTAGGCAGCAGAGTGTAGCCATTAAGAGCTGGGATTTGGAAACAGCCTGGCTTGAATCCCACTTTTGCTTCTTGTTAGCAGGCTGACCTTGAAGAACTAGTTATCATCTCAGGATCACTGCCCATCTATAAAATGGGAATAATAAAACTGCCTACTCTCAAAGAGCTATGATGAGAAATAAATAAGATATATGTATAAAACACTTCAATAAGAATCTTGCAAATAGCACATCATCAGTACTCAGTCTCTTTTATTATGATAATGAGCATTCTTTTTAAGCCAAATATTAGGCCACAGCTATGGGTTGAAAGTGTTTCAGTTTATTTGGACTCAAACACTTGAGAAGTCTTCCCATACCACCTGCATCCACTTAGGAAAACAATATTGTTAAGAGCCCTCCATTTGCTAATAAAAAGATTGAAAAATATAATTAGCTTCAGATCTTTCTCTCAACTGGTTTACTCTTGAAGAAGAGTTAGGACATGAACAGAAATCGGTGGAAAGCAAAGCAAATGCCGGTAAATGCTGTAAACAAATATGCATTAGTACATTGTTATCCAAGTGGGGTTCCCAGACGCCAGCACCAACACCACCTGGGAACTTCTTAGCAATGTAATCTCAGGCCTCTTCCTATCCCTGTGAATCAGAAACTTCAGGGTTGGGTGCAGCAAGCTATACTAGTGAGACCTGGAGGTGATTCTGACATGTTATAAAGAGGAGCAGGGCTGCTGGGAGGGAAGCTCTTCTCACTGCAGAAATCTGGAAGGGGGATGTCTGACCTAAGCCCCAAAATAGGTAGGACTTGGACATGCAGATATGTGGGAGCCATGAGGGGTAAAGCAGATAATTTATGGTGGAAATATCAAGTGTTTCACCCTAGCTTGAATATTGATTATATAAAGTGAAGTACTAGAAAAAGGCATGAAAATTTTATTGAGGTTAAACTATGGATCTGAATCTGGTTATCACATGAATGGGGTTCATCTTGGACCTCTTTTCTAGAAGTCTTTTGAATAGAGGAAGGATTTTAGGCAAAGGAGCTTATGATCAGATTAATTTAGCAACAATGTGAAGACTACAACAGGTAATTGTATCTAAATGGGCAGATTATAAAGACATATAGAGAAGTTTTGAAGACTATGAAGATTCTTATAATAACTTATGCCTCCTCTTGGGCTTTCCGGATATCTGGATTCTTATGCCCAAATTATTTCAAGAGTTTCCACTCTGTAAGAATATTATTGAACACTAACTATAAGTCAGGCAAATGCTAATGTTTTATATGTTTCATTTAATTTAATCCTCACCTTCACCCAGTATCACCAGGAAGGTCATTCTATCATCCTTCCATTATAAATGAGGCAACTGAAGGCTCTACAAGGTTATGCTGACATGGCTAGGTCTCAGCTAATGTGCATGGAGTCTCAATTTGAATCCCCATGGTCAAACTCTAGAAGGCACACTCATACCTACTGTCTGTACTCCATGCAACCATACCTAACAGCAAATACAAAGAATCTTTTAAAGTGTAGATATATATAGACTTGCCTGAAGAGAAAAAGTATTTACAGGAGTATATACAACCTGGAATCTGAAAAAAGACCCAGAAACCCATGGTGAAAGGCTGCATTAGCAGTGGGGACAAGAGGCAGCCCTGAGTTTCATTTCCAGTCAATTGTTTTTGTTTGTTTTGTTTTTTAGCCAGGGATTGAACCCAGGGGCACTTAACCACTGAGCCATATCCCCACCTTCTCACTTTTTATCAACTTTATTTTTTATTTTTTGACAGGGTCTCACTAAGTAGCTTACAGTCTCACCAAATTGCTAAGGCTGCCTTCAAACTTGTGATTCTCCCGGCTCAGCCCCCTGAGCCTCTGGGATTACAGATGCAAGCCACTGTACCTGGCTTAATTTCCTGTCAGTCTTTCACTCTGTGACTTTGTACAAGATCCTCAAAGTCTTTCAGAACTTCATTATCTTCACCTGAAAAAAGTTATTGTGATGAGATATTTTATAAAAATATCTAAAAGGCATAGTACAGACTTTGACACATAGTAAGTGCTCAATAAATTAAAAAAGCAGAAAAGGGAAAGATATTCTAATTTCATTCCTGACTATCTTTGAAAGTTTATAAACAGAGGAAAACAAGTACTTCCTGAATATCCATGCTTAAGCATTAATCCATCTAAATAAAACCAAATAATTAAACTAGAAGAAGTGCTTCATAATGAGGAAAAAACTAGAGGTCCATGCCTTAGCCTGCCTACTGCCAACTAGGTCTGGAACCTTACTGAATATGGTAGTCATGGTTAGAACACAGTTAAGAAACTTCTTTCTGAACTCTCGGTTGCAGATTCATACAAGTTTCCTGGGGATACAAGAGGGGTTGAAGATCACCCCAGCCCCAACCTCACTATACCAAGAATTTTTCACCCATAAAATAGTGGGTGGGAGGTATGAAAGGTTTTAATAAGATGATTTAAATTATTTTGATTTTAAAATTAGAACCATTAATTTTAATTACTTTGCCAGATGCCTCTACCAGTATATTAATGAAATGCATCAAAATAAAAAGAAATTTTCATAACTAACTCTAATTTTTCTTAGATCTATTCCAATTAGATCAGAATGATAGGAGGGGCTGTTAGGACAACCTCGTCCACAGGTTTTCATCAGTGGCTCAGAGCCCAGGCTAATCATTTTCTGTCATCATCATCTCATGGACTACAATAAGCAAATACCAACCTGCATTCTACTGCTTGCATTTTAGGAGCTGGGCAAAGCTGCCCAGGAACCAGCCTGAACACACTCCTCTCTTCTCACCCTAACATCTTTTAAATATGGTTATTATTTTTATTTTCTGCTTTAAAAAAAAATAAAAGGATAGTTCTTTGGAGGACACAGACCTTTGTGGAGAGTTTCACATTCCCTTTGCATCTTCTTCTTAGATTTTAGTAGCAAAACAAGCAAGTTAAGTATGTACAACACTTAGAGGCGTGCACAGAAGCAGTGAGCTGTAAGGTCTTACGTACAACAGCTGGGTCCACAGTGCTGTTGCCAGCAGCTCGGGTTTTGGAATTAGAGTCAGGTGGACCTTGATTTCAAACTCCTCACTGTGACCTTGTGAAAGTTACTCAACTGTTATGAGACTCAGTTTCCTCCTTTACTAAATGGAGATGGCAGTATCCATTTGAAGAATGAACCAGATACCCTTCAGTAGTTTTTGCAGCATAGGCTCAGCATGCAATAGATTTTATTATGAATAAAAGTTGTCCATTTATTTCTTTTTTTTAATTTCCTTCCCTATGATACCCAATAAAGTCAAACTCCAATACAAATTATAATGTAGGGCTGCCAAGGCAAGGAGGTAGTCTAATAAATTCTATGTCCATGTTATGCTTTAAAACAAAAATTGTACTTCCCTCTCACATATAGAATAGAAAATGAATGGAAGTGATTAACAGGGAAAGGTGTTGATATAATGCAAGCTTTGAGTTTTTCCCATTGTGATGAAACATTAACTGGCCCCTCTCTTCTGCCACACCTCTCACTACCCTTTGTCACATGGAGATCAAAAATCTTCAGTGTACTTTGAATCTGCCACTCTTATAGTAAGTAAATATACATGACTTTAAAATATGTAAGTATATATATGTGTGTGTGTGTGTGTGTGTGTATATATATATATATATATATATATATATATATATATATATATATGACTTTAAAACAAACTTCTAGGCTGCTTTCCAAAATGGTAGTAAATTCTTGCATGCCCATGAGCAACATAAACAAGTTTGTTTGTTCTACAATATTTCAAGTACTTAGGATCATCAGATTTTTAATAGTGGTCATTCTAATGGGTGTGCTATGATCTTTCATTGTGGCTAAATTTGTATTTCCTTAATGAATATTGATATTAAGCACTATTTCATGTATTTCTTTTTATGTCATCAGAATACCTACTTTGGTATCAAATCTTTTGCCCATTTTTTAAGACAGGTTATTCATTTCTTTATTGAGTTGTAAGAGTTCTTTACATATTGTAGATACCAGTCCTTCATTTGGTAACTTTTTCACAAACATTTCCTTTCAATGTGTAGTTGATTTTTTTATTTTCTCAAAAATAATCTTATTCACAAAGCAGAGGATATTTATTGTGGTGGAGTTTAATTTACCCATTTTTTCTTTTGTGCTTCATATTTTTATTTCTTAGCTAATAAATTGTTATTGTTCACTGAAAAGATGGAGCTTAAAACGAATGACTCTACTGCACATATGAGGTTCTAAAGTGTCATTCAATTTATCATGCATGTCTTTGGCTTCACACATACTAAAACCTTGCATGTGTTTTCCCCCCCAAATGAAAGGAGAGTCATTCCAGAGTATTCTATTACCAGAAGAAATATGGCTGCTGATATTATGACTTACTTCAGAAACAAAAGTTATAATCACTGCTACATTAAGACAAGCAAGGGGGTTGGGGTTGTGACTCAGAGGTAGCATGCTTGCCTAGCATGTGTGGGGCACTGAGTTTGATCCTCAGCACCACATAAAAATAAAGATATTGTGTCCACCTATAACTATAAAATAAATTTTAAAAAAAGACAAGCAAGGGATGAAGCCTGAGCCACACAGATTTATCTCGAGGATCTCACTGTCATTCAACACAAACTACATTCCTCCAGAAGAAATGCTCATTCTATCAAATAACATGGAAGTTTTCCTTCCTGGCATTATCTGTTCAGATGGTGCGAGAAAGGATTGGCAGAACTTTCTAACTAAAAACTTCCTTGCTTTTCATCAGTTCGGTCACATCTGCAGAGTTTTTATTTCTGTTCTTAAGAGGGCTCCCAAGTAGTAGGCTGTGATGCACACTGCTTCAATGAGTCAAATTACTGAATAAGCCAAGCAGGATGCACAGCCAGATGGATGGCATCTGGCCAGACTGAATTAGGGCTTCAATACCCTTTCTGGGGGTGCCAGTTGATATATGCCTGGCTTAGTCTTTGAGGGGTAATACACACTTCTTGAGAAACTTAACCTTCTTTTTGTAATGGGCATGACCTAGAAAATCTTCCAAATTTATCCCTTTAAAGAAGAACTAAAAGCACAGCCAGTTTTAAGAATGATGAAATTATATAATCACACTACAAAGTTTACATTGTGGAAGAGCATAGCACAGTGATGGAACAAGAACCCTCTAAAGTCAGATCCCAAATTCAAGTCTAGTCTACCTCTTACCAGCAACGTGATCTGACTTCAGGCCTTATTCAGGGTCTATAAAATGATAAGAAGGGAAAATGCTTAATGAGAATTGTTGTTAAGAATTAAACATGCTTCTGGGCCATGCCCAGAACACAAGGACCCAGTAGATGGTGGCATTGTTATCATTGCCATATATAACATGTGACCTAATATTAGAGCACTTATTTCTCAGATTTGAGTGACAGTCCTCTAAGTTCTAGGCAAGTTCTAACTCTACTATTTTATATAAACAGGCCCAAGAAATGCTGTCAAACTTCCTTTCCTGCAACTTGACAGAATGCCTGCTCCTACTTGTCTTGTCAGCCTTGAGACCATCACCTCTCCTGTGACACAGCCTTTCTCAAACATGAGCCCTGACATCTCTGAGGCCTTCATCTTTCACTCCTCAGGATCACCTGCTCCTGGACTGCACCGGGCTCTGCTCCATAGCAACCTCTCTCTCCGCTTCTCCCCAATGTTGCTGCTCCTTCTAGGCCACTGACCTTGAACTGCTCCTTAAAGAACCACATTTCTTTTTGCCCCAATGGAAGATTACAGTTTATTTATCATGGCTCTCTGAAAGAAAAACAAAACAACAACAACAAAAAAAATCTTGTGGCTCATAGCTTCTGGTAGCCCAGAGGATTACCTTTCAGGCTTAGGTCTACCCTGTGGATAAACTTCAGACAAAATCCAAAGCCGGGCCCAGGAGCTGCATGTATGCTATCACCCCAGCCCTCATGAATGGGTCATTTTTCTGTTTGCCCTCAGATAAGATCACTCATGTGCCCCTCACCTGCCCTGGCCCTGGCATATTCCACTAGGCTCCCTTACAAAACCCTCTGCTGTTAGGCTTGGGCAATAGGAGACATGGCCCAAGTGTGAAAGGAGATAAGACACCAGGATGATTCTTTCTCTCTCTGCTTTAGGCAGCATCTTGTGAGAGGCTTTGTCTCTGGTGCTTCCAGCTCCTACCAGACAGTCCTTCCCTCCAGGACCTATCTCCCTTGCGGCTACTCTCTAGTGGTTCCAGCTCTGGCCAGGTGGCCCCAGCTCCGGAGCTCAGGTGACCCCACTTTCTCCCTTGGTCTTCCAGCACACAAAAAGCCATTCCTTCCAGCACTTGGTAATATCTAAGTCACTTCACCTTCTTCCCCTTCACTCCTCTAACATTACTGTAACTAATCCTTATATTAAATTGCTTTCATCTGACTAGACCTTGCAGATCCACATCCTCTCACCCTTCTATACTGACATGAATGCTAAATGCTATTAGACACCTCGAGGCCTTTGACTCTCTCCTAATTCCTGCAAAATTCTCACTCTTCTGGAATGCATGCACCTGATGAAGGAAACTTTAGATCCTTTCACATTCTGAAGAGTACTCATTCCAGCATCTGAGGAGCTCACCGTCTGTCTTCAAGTCATCCCCATGATTCCAGGACACCTATTCCTCCTATGTCAAATAGAACCCAGGTCAGATGTGGGGAGACAGACATGGAGGAGAATGTAGCAACAATTGTAGCAAAGGTATTGCATCATACAATTTAAAAACCTGTGGCAGTTGGGAGCAGGACATAAAAACCAGGCCTCAGGACAGATTCCCAGTGTTACTTCTAAAAGAATGATCAACGCTTGCCTTCAGATAAAAAGGCCCGTTTATTGAGGAACAGCTCGGCATATTTATGGGGGGGGGGGCGGTTTGACAGTTGGCATGGGATGCTTTTTGATTGGTGGGTAAGGATCATGTGAGCCAGCAGGGCTAGTCTGATTGGTGGGTAAGGATCATGTGAGCCAGTAGGGCTCACCATTGGACGGCTCTTCTTGGGGGATGGGGAAGTTAGTCTTTGGAGCCAGGGCAACTCCCAACAACTTCGGAGAAAGGTCTGAATTTTAAAATAAAATGTGGTATTTAAAAAATACATTTAAGTATACCAATTTACCACCTTCTTTGGTTCTAAAGGCCTTGTGGACCAATTCAGAGAAGGACGAGGTGTCCTCAGTTGGCTTCTCTATTGTCCAACCCTGACTAAAGTACAATTACCAAATTAGGGAGGTTCCAATGCTGTGAATCCCATGTTACCTTCACTTGACAGATACTCTTATCTGCAGCCAAATTCCAATTTTAATGAGAGATGCATTTCTTTTCTATTTTAATATACAATTTGTGTTCTAGGTTCTTTCCAACACTGTCATTTCTATGCCTATTTTTTTCCCTGCTACTTTTTAAAAAGCATGCATTAACAAAAATGTTTATTGTATTGTGTTCGCTGACCTTCAAGGTAATAAGAACTGTCTCTTTGGTCTTCCGTTTTATTACAAGGTGATACAGTCGGCTTTTCCTTTTTGAAGGTCATGAAATGAATCACTGTATAGGTCTCCGTCTGTCCTCAATGGCAAAGATAAATGTTGCTTTAATTTAACAGGAAAAATGAAATTCTTTCAATACTGTGCAGTATTTCCATTTCTAGTGCATTCTTACTCACAAGAACTAAGTTAAAAATTAAATGTTCAAAAGAAAATCTGTTTTATATCTCTTAATACATATGTCCAGATAGGTTGTCATTTAGAAATCCCACTTTTTGTGTCAATTAATATCTTTGTAGAGGAAATGGTGGAGTTTGAAATTATTCTTCAGAGTAGCTCTAAAACTTTAGATTAACTTCTGTAGACAAGGAACAGAGAATCAAAGAGGAATAGAAAAAAAAAGAACAGGAAGGGGAAAAAAAGAAAAGAATCTCTGTTTACATTTCTGAGGGACTACAAATTGGTACAACCACACTGGAAAGCAGTATGGAGTTTCCTCAGAAAACTTGGAATGAAACTACCATTTGATCCAGTTATCCCACTCCTTGATTTATACCCAAAGGACTTAAAAATCAGTATACTATAGTAATACAGCCACAACAATCTTTATAGCAACTCAATTCATAATAGCTAAACTTTGGAAACAATCTAGATGCCTTTCAATAGATGAATGGATAAAGAAAACTGTGATACACACACACACATACATACACACACACAATGGAACTTTACTCAGCATTAAAAATAATAAAATTATGTCATTTGTCAGTAAATGGATGGAACTAGAGACTATCATGCTAAACAAAATAAGCCAATCCCAAAAAAACCAAAGGCCAATGCTTTCTCTGAAATGTGGATGCTAACTCACAATAAGGGGCAGTGGGGGAGTAGGGAAGAATAAAAGTACTTTGGATTATACAAAGGGGAAGGAAGGGAAGGGAGCAGGAGTGGGAATAGGAAAGATAGTAGAATTAATCAGACATTACTGTTTATATATGAATATAAGACCAATAATTGTAATTCCGCATCATGTACAACCAGAAGAATGGGAAATTGTACTCCATGTATGTATAATATGTCAAAATACACTCTACTGTCATGTATAACTAAAAAGAACAAACAAAATTCAAATAAAGAAAAAATAAAATGTAAAAAAAATGAGTATTTAAAACAAAATGTGAATGAAACAGATACTATATTCTTAGAACTCTGATTAACATTTCACTTACAAATGAGGTTAGTCACGTTAAGGCAAGAAGATTAATAACATTAATGACCTTTTATGTCTACCATAGATATAATAAAGGATAGAAATTGAAAAAGAACTCAGTAAATGTAAGAAAATGGGCAAAATAACTGGAAAATAAAAGGAAAGGGCTCACGGTATTGCCAAGTTGTATTTTATAATTCATTGGCTATTTCTGTTAATAAGAAATTGTGATAAGAAATTTTCAGCTTCCAAATACTCTAAATAACAGCATATACAGTGGGGCACAGCTGCAGTTTTATTATTTCTTCAATGTAAGTACTCAAGAGATAATATAAAGAGAAAATAGCTTTAAATACATATGTTAGTGTTTATGAGCAGAAAGAAATACCTGAAAAAAAATACTCTGAAAACTTGATTGCAGATGATTCCCGAATAGTAGAGATTCGGGCAATAGATGCATACACAGATACATACATATATACATAGGAAATGCCTCTGCATTTTATAATTTTTCTAGATTCTCACTGTGATAGTTTTGTGATAGAAAAAGCAGATTTAACTACTTTGTGCCTTTTGCCTTTCATTAGAGGTATTTTTAAACTATGCTTATTATCTCTATGAACTCTGTTTAAATGTAGTGTGAGAGAAAAATAGCTTGAACTATGAATGGCTCATTCACATTATGCAAAATGCAATCTAGATCTTATGAGAATTTTTATGTGCACTTAGGTATGTGTATGCCTTTGAAAATAAGATGACATATTTCACGCAGAATGTGTACATTATGAAGATAAATTCTGTGCAAGTCAGAAATAGGCATCACTTTCAACACAGTCTGCTTGAAATCACCATGTCTGTTGCAAAAATGCCTGGTGACCAATATCTGCTAGTCCCTTAGAAAGCAACCTGAATTAGGCAGGTGACTGCAAGAAAGTGATCATGTGTGTGTGTGTGTGTGTGTGTGTGTGTGTGTGAGAGAGAGAGAGAGAGAGAGTTCATGTGCACATGTGCAAGCATATATCTCTAGGAGGTCCTATATCTTCAAATAATAATCTTAAGCTTATTTGAGTATTGTGTATTAAGTTTTTCTGGTTATAAAAATAATACATAGTAATCACAGTAAAGTGGGAAATTAAAAAATATCTGAACAAAATTCTTCAAACCTAAAATACCACCTCCAGAGATAAAAGTTAATATTTTTCAGATTTTCTTCCAGTAACATGATCTTTAAAAGTCAGGCATAAAAAGATAGGAAAAACTAAGATAAATTGAGAAAGATAAATATTTACATTTAGTATGCATTTGCTTATGCACTGATGAAGGAATCCATAAAAACTCTAGGGGATTTGAAATAAAGATAGAAATTTCATATTTGCCAACACATCAATAATTTATTTTAAAAAATATAATATTTTCAGTCTCAAGAATTATCTTCCATTTTATAAATCATCTTTAGCTTTTTTAAAAACCAAGATTATTGAAATATAATGTACATATAAAATTGGCATTTTTAGGTGTACGGTTCTATGAATTCTGACAAATATATAGGGTTGTGTTTACAACACTGCAAACAAGAGATAAAACATTTCTATCCCTCCAAAATGTGCCCGTTTGTAATCAATTTCCTTCCTCACTGCCAGAGTCAGGCAACTACAGATCTCTTCTCGGTCTCAACAGTTTTCCTTTGTGAAGACATCTTAGTAGATTTGTACAGTATGCAGCCACTTGAGATGGCCTACTTTCTGTTAATACATTTGAGATTCATCAGTGTTGTGATTCTCATCAGTTCTTCATTCCTTTTAGTGCTAAATAGTATTCAATTGAATGGATTACTGCAGTTGTCTTCTTCGTTCACCAGTAGATGAACATTTCAGTTGTTCTCAGATTTTGGCAATTATGAATAAAGCTACAAACACATTTGCATGCAAGTCTTTGTGTGGACATGCATTTTCATTTCCTTTGGGTAAATTCTCCAGTAGAGAGAGAAGTACATACACATGTACTGTGCAGTATGGGTATGTGTAGTGTAAATCAAATTGCCAAACTCTTTTTCTGAGTGGCAATAAAATACTGCATTAGCAATGACAAGGTATGATACTTCTACTTGCTCCACATTGTTATAAATGTATTTAGGATCAACAGATTTTTAAAAATTTTAGCCATTTGGATAGATAGATTGTGGTTATGACTTACTTCTTCCTAATGACAAATAATGGTGAGCATCTTTTCATGGTTTTTTGTTCCATTTTCTTTGATGAAGCATAGGTTCAAATATTTTACCCATTTTCAAAATTAGGTTGTGTGATTTCCTATTACTAAGTTATTTATATATTTTGGATGCCTGTCATTTATCAGAGAGATTAGACAAATCTCTCTGATAAATGAAATTTTATTCCAAAATATGGCTTGTTTTTCACTTTCTCAACATATTTTGTGAAGACCAAAACATAGAATTGTAAAGAAATACAATTTATTGATTTTTTTTTCCTTTTACCATTCATGCATTTTATGTCCTCTCTAATAATAAGTCCTAGACTAACTGAAAGTCCCAAAGATTTTTCTACTTTTTTACAGAAATGTTATAGTTTTAGGTTTTATATTTGGGTCTATACTCCATTTTTGATTCATTTTTGTGTTGAGTGTGAAATAAAAATCTAAGTTCTTATGTCCAGTTACCAGAATCTTTTATTGGAAAGATGATTTTTCTACATTGAATTACCTTTATCACTTAGTTACTAACCAATTGTATATGTCTATTTCTTGACTTTCTATTATGTTTCATCTATCTTTGTGTTTGCTCTTTCACCACAATTACAACATTCTAATTTATAGTGAGCCTTGAATTCAGGTAGGTTTTTGGTTTGGTTTGGTTTTGGTTTTTGGTACCATGGATTGAACTCAGGGGAACTCAACCACTGAGTCACATCTGCATCCCTTTCTGTATTTTATTTAGAGACAGGATCTCACTGAGTTGCTTAGAACCTTGCTAAATTACTGAGACTGGCTTTGAACTCTCAATCCTCCTGCCTCATCCTCCCTAGCCACTGGGATTACAGGCGTGTGCCACCTTGCCTGGCGAATTCAGGTAGTTTGAATGCTCCAACTCTGTTCTTCATTTTCAGAATTGTTTTGGCTCTTTCAAGTCTTGCTTTTCCAAATATCCATTGTGCCAAAGTTGAGAAAATCTGATCTAAAGGTTTATGGATTTTGATACTTTTTCTCAAGGAATCAGCTTTTTATTTTGACTTTTTTATTTTGCCTTTTCCATTTCATTTTCACTGATTTTGCTCTTTATTACTTCTGCTTTTGAAGGGAGTCATTTCCTCTTCTTATTCCACTTCTTAATATTAAAGTGTAAATCATAAATTTTAGGCTTTTCTTTATTTCTATTATAAGCTGTCAATTTTTCTCTAAACACCACTTCGGATGTCTCTCAAATTTTTGGTATATTTGAATCAAATTAACATAAATTTTTATTCTCTTTCAGTTCTAAAAATCTTCCAATTTTTTTGTGTGACTTTCACTTTTAGTAGTCAGTTATTTAGAAGTATGTAGTTTAATTTCCACACATTTGGGAATTATCCAGATAGACTTCTCATTGATTTTTAATTTAATTCCAATATGGACAGAGTTCCCATTTTATATGATTCCAGTTCTTTGAAACTAGTCAAGGTTTCTTCAGGGTTCAGGACATGTTCTCTCTTGGGTAATGTTCTATGAGTGCTTGAAACAAATATGCATCCTGCTATTGGGGTCAATGTTCTATGTACATCAAGTGGGCTGTCTGTTCAGGTCTTCCTTGTCATTACAGATGTTTTCTCTAATTGTTCTACTGATTACTGAAAGAACAGTATTGAAATTTTTGATAATACCTGTTTTGGTTTAATACTCTTTTCAGTCTTTCTTTTCCAAATAATTGTTTTTGCTTCATGTATTTTTGAAATGCCCTTACAGATACATGTGTATTTAAGATTTGTATGCATTTTTTGGTGAATTAATTATTTTATTATCATATACTGCTCCTTCCATCTATCTATGGAAATACTCTTTTTTACAAAGTCAAATGTAATTGATATCAACATAGCCTCTCCATACTGGGGGAGTGAATCCTGTCTGCTGCCACCCTGGAATCTGGCAGTCTCTCACTTGAAGTGCTTAGGATTAATGTAATCATTAACATGATTTGATTTAGATCCACCATCTTGCCAGTTGTTTTCTATTTTTCCATCTGTAATTTGTTCTTTCTCACCTCTTTTTCTAATATTGGACTAAATTTTTTTTCAATGATTTCATTTATACGTGTATTTCTAATGGCTTTAGTGGTTCCCCTAAGAAGTATACATCTTTAACTTATCACAATCTGCCTTCAAATAATGTAAAACCATTTTAAGAATAATATAAAATCCTTACAATTGTATGCATCCAATTCCTTTCTTCCACTGTCATTCTACATTTAAATTTTGTTATTAATACCACAATATTTTACTATTTTTCTTATAGAAAATAATAGTTTTTTAATCTTTTTTTATTTACCTTACTTTTTACAGTACCTGGCATTCTTTATTTCTCTTTATTGAAGGATATTTCTCCTATCTACTCAAGACTTTCTTCAATATTTTTTCTATCAATTGTCTGATGGCAATAACTTGTATCAACTTTAGATTATCTTAAATTCTTCACATTTGTTATGGTTTAGATAAGAGGTGTCCCACAAAAGCTCATGTGTGAGAAAATGCAAGAACATTCAAAACTGAAATGATAAGATTATGAGAGGTATAACCTCATCAGTGAGGTAATCCACTGATATGAATTAATTGGGTGGCATCTGAAGGTGGGTAGGGGGTGGCTAGAGAAGGTAGGTCCCTGTGGGCATGCCCTTGGGGTATATATTTTGTCCTTGGTGAATGGAACACTCTCTCTCTCTTTCTCTCTCTCTCCTTCCTGATTGCCATGTCCTGAGCTGCTTCCTCCACCATAGCCTTCCACCATGATATTTTGCCTCATCTTGTGCCCAAAGCAATAGAGTTGGCCATCTATGAACTGAGACATCCAAAACCATGAGCCCCAAATAAACGTTTACTGTTCTACATTGTTCTTGTCAGGAATTTTGTTCACAGCAACATAAAAAAACAACATAAAACAACATCTAAAAGATGTTTTAATTGGCATAGAATTCTGAATTGACAAAAGCTATTTTTTCCTCCAGAACTTTAATGATGTCAGTCTTCCTGTAGCTTATGTAGTTTCTCATGAGAAGTATGCAGTCATTTTTACCTTTGTTCCTCTGTATGTAATGTGTTTTGCCCCATTTGACTATCTTCAAGATTTTCATTTTATCTTGGTTTCAGCAGTTTCAATATGTTGTGGATGATGTAAATATGTGTGAGTGTGTATGTGCATTTTAATTCTTATTTGTGATTATTGGAACCTCTTGAATCAATGATTTAATGTGGTCATTTAGGAAAAAAAGAAGCCTAGACTTGACTTTACTTCAGTAATATTATTTCAAAAATTTTTCTGCTCTTTTCTCTCTCCTTCATACTTCTTGGATTATAATTATAGATTTAGTAAGCCAGTCTATTATTAGGAAAAAAAACAGTGAAATAATATATATTATCAAGATGGGCACAGGTCTTTTGGGCAGTTAGTGAGAGGGAGTATATCAATCTAGGCATGAATTTACTTGAGTTTGGGTTTTTTGTTGCCGTCTGTATACCATAAGCATCAAATCATTCTCAGGATGCCCTAAATGTAGCTGGGAGATGGGGTTGCTGTAAGGTTTCTCTCAGTACTTTTGGATTAACCCTCATCTGTCTGCCATCCATTTATGCCTTTGACACAGGGCCGAAGGAGTAGAGTCCTCTGCCAGGCTCTTGGCCTACTTCAGTGGTGGTTGCATAGCTAGTTGCTGCATGTTAGGTCAGTAGAGAGGGGCCCAGTTGTCCTGGGTGAGTCTCAATCTTAGGGAAGCCCTTTGTGCCTGAGCTTTGAAGGAAGGTTCTATCAACACTTTCCCCTCCTCTTTGGCAACCAAACTGCCTTGGGTCAGTGGTGGTTCATTGTGGGGAGCATGTTTCCTACCCTCTCATGGAGACAGGAGAAGTCTACAGGTATCAGGATAGGCTCAGCCCTCTCTCCTTCCCTGAAGCTAGGAGTAAAGGAGTGTTTTCCTCTCTTTTCCCAGCAACCCTAGTTCTTTACCTGTACCTGCATATAACAGAGTTTTCTGAAGCTCCTTCACATCCTACCTCCAATCTTTTTCACAAACACTCAGTGGAAATGGAAAAGAAGCTGTGAGACTGCTGCCAATCCTTCATGTCTGACGCTCCCTTGTGTCTGTTGAACCAACTGAAATATCCCTTTGACGGGTCATTAGAATTTTGGCTAGTTCCCTCTTACCTCTTACATGACAGTTCTTTCTTCACACCATGCCCTTTCCTATGTGAGTAGTCTTTGTATCCCATCTGTCCTTAGGGGAGTAAGGAATGAAACATCTACCTTCTTTGGATTTGAGGCAACCTGATTCATCTGGGATCTCAGCTTTTTGTAAAGTTCAAAAAAATTGTATTTGTAGTTTATCCGGATTTTTCTCATTGCTGATAAAGAAGTAATGTTCTTTCCAGCTACAAGCTATGCAAAAACCAACCTTTTGTTTTTATTATAGTCTATTATAGGTCCTATGGGTTGAATGCTTATATGTGCCCCAAAATTCATATGTAGAAACCTTAATTTCAAATGTAATAATGGTGCTTGGAGATAGGGCTTTGGGGGAAGTAATTAGGTCATAAGAATAAAACCCTCATATGGGATTAGTCCCCTTATAAAAAGAGACAAGAAGGATTTCTCTCCCCACCCCATCTCTCTTCACCCCTTTACCATGTGAGGATACAGTAAAATTGTCACTGGTTAGGATGCCAGCCCTCACCAGACATGGGACACTGGATTTGCCTGCACTTTGATCTTGGTCTTGAAGCCTCCAGACTAAAGAGAAACAAATACATGTTATTTAAGACACTTAATCTCTGGTATTTCTGTTTTAGCAACTCATTCTAACATAATATTTACACATGTCTTTAAAGAATCAGATAACTAAAAATCTCAGCATTTGAAATTAGGTCTTTTGCATAGAAATTAGAAGCAAGACTTTTCGAGATCGGCTTGTCCAGTTTGTGCTTTTCCTAGTTAATAAAGCTAGGTGCAAGCTGAGCTCTAGCTAGATTTCCTAGTTCTCAAGTGTAACCCTGCTGAATCCCTGTTCTGCTCTCCTTTCTTCTTGACCCCTTATTTGCAATAAAAGGTTATTTTACTTTATAAAAGGACATGACATTATTTCCTTGGAAAGTAAATTCCCTAGCAGATAAAAATTATATTTTGTTGTACTAAAATTCAAGACATAAACAACCAGTGAGGAACAATATTATCAGGTAGAGGAAGGGATTGCTGTTCGGGACACAAATAGACTGATCATATTTACACTGCATTCCTTCTACCAGAGGCATCCTCAGCACCCCAGACACCCACTGATAATATAACGAATGGCAAAGGAAACAGAACAGCAAGGAACTGTCACTTGTCAATTAAATGTGTGGTTTCATTACTGACACAATAAAGCAGAATTGTCACTGAGGAGCCTGGCTGATTTTTTTTTATCACATAAAAATGGGAACAATTAATTTGAAATATGTTCCCCTTTGGCTTACCAAGCTGCTGAAGCCTCATGGGAACCTTTTAAACACATTCCTGATAGAAGGTGGTTCATCAGCATGCGGTTGCCACAGTTACCGTATCACTGCAACGGCAATCCAAGTGGTGATACCTTGACATCCTTTCATTTAAAAAGACCAGGGGAAGATTATTTTTTAGTGTCTAGTCACCTTTAAATGTATAACTGTTTCAAAGGGGAGGAAGACTATTGAAATGGTCCAAAATTTTCTCAAGTCTAATACCAACAATATCTCATATGAATTAGGTAGGATTAATTATTCTCTCCTATATGAACAGCTTTTAACTGAAAATTTTCATTGAAATTTAAATACAATTACACTAGATATTTTTATTAATTTTGAAAACATTTCTGATTTAAAAATCATAAATTCTTTCTTGCTTTTTCACAGAAGTTGATTAGTATGCTCGATCTTAATTTCATAATACAAATTATCAGTTTCTCTTTTTTAAAAAATAAATAGCCTATCATATTCATTATATTTCACAATCCTCTAGTTAACAGCAAAAAAAAAAAAAAACAATTGCCACTTGAAGAGCGTTGATTGAAGTGAAGGAACTTTGTTTAATGTTGGGTTTTTATGATTTATGTCTGTTTTTTTTTTAATTAGTTCCTACCTTTTGGCATCGTTCTCAAATTAGTACCCATTTCTAGCCAAATTTCTCAAGTTTCTAAATGAGCATCTGACAAAGAAGATGGATTTGGGACTAACATGAACACTTTCCAAATTGGGATGAATCAAAACAACTCTCTCCTATATTTCCACAGTATTTCAACAAAATCAGAAGCTTAACTATAAGAAATAAAGCAAAGGAACATGTTCAACACCAAGGCTGGCATTTTGGAAAGGGACTCACTACTATAAAAATCACTGCTGAAGGAGAACAAAGAAAGATCAGATACAGAGGATGTGACATGACTGTGTTTTGCCAATAAGGAACAATATTTTTGGATAGTGTATCTTTTGAGATGAATACAGATATATCTACAGAAGCAATTCTAGACAACTACAAGAGACACCATCTCTCATTCTCTCAGCAATGCAGTTGATGAACTATTTAATCAACAGATACAAGCAATATGTTTTGGCTACTAAACAGTGTGAAAAAGACAAAATAAGACAGTGGTATGCTTCTTGATACTCAAGAATCTCTAATCTGGTTAGAGTAGAGAAGATTATAAACTGAAACAAAATTTAAAAACATAAGAATATATATCATTGACCACTAAATTATGTAGCAAAATCTACATATGCTAAAGGACAGAAACACTGAAAATAATGTAAAATGTCTTCATTAGGCAAGTTGGATTTACACTGAGTCTTAAAAAGCATCCACTCATTCACTCATTTACCATTTGTTTACTTAGAAATGACTATCTAACCAACTACTGCATTAACTTATGAAGATATATAGTTCCTCTATACACTGGCTTCATGGCACACACAGTTATTCTGGGAAATGGCAGTATATAAACAGAGACATTGATACTGTATTAGGGCAATAATAGAAATAGGGGAGTATTGTGGAAGGAAAGGGGGTCAGGAAAAATCCTTCTGAACCAGATAATGCCAGAACTCAATTTTGAAGAATAATTATTGGCTAGACATGCTTGTTGGAGCAAGGATTTTATTAGACTAATTGTTTAGAATTAACAGGTAGGACCAGGACTGTTGTAGAAGATAATGGGACAGCATTTCAAATGCAGACAACATTATTAAGTCATATAGAGAGAGATGAGCATGGTATCTCACTAAACCATCCTGATGATGTAAAGAGTTTATACTGAAAGAAGGGAGAATTTAAATGGGCTATGTAAAGCAGAATCTATATTTTCTAAATAATGAAAACCGAGAGGTTTCCATGTTTGTGACCATTAGAGGAGCACTTGTGGAGTCTGACACATTTACTTAGCAGTATTAATTTAGCAGGTGAAGGTAAGAATGTCTTAAATCCCAGGATCCTGGCATTAATGAGATGAATAAGAAGTATGGCTAGAATCCACCTGGGATTCCCAAGTGCTATCTGGGTAGAACATGTTTGTTCAGAGGAAACAAAATCTCAATCTGATTAGTGTTGAGTAAAGGGAGACTTAGTGCAAGAACATGAGCTGCAAATCCACAAACATCTCAGAACAAGAAAGAAAGAAGGTCAAGCCCCCTAGAACGCCAGCCAGTGAGGCTCCTCCTTCTATCACCCAGGAACCACCTGAGCTTCACCCAAAGCTCTTTCCATTCAGAGGCTTAGTATTCCTGTTCTTCCGGTACCTGTTAGCCCTGTCACCAATCTACACATGGACAAAACAAAAATTTCCAATTCAACTTGACTTTTACTTGATATATCACTTGAGAATTCATCTCCAAATACCTAGCTTGCCTAAATTGCCCAACCATGCCCAGGTCAGTCGTGGGCAGGATATGGTAAGAAACAGCTACACAGCACTGCCCACTTGCTCCAGGTTGGGGATAGAGAGATTGATTGCACTAACTAACGGGAGACATTGAGGCCATGACTGAGCTGTGCAGTAAGGTTACCTGGACTTGGACAATAGCAATGGGAATGGAAGAGACCTTTTTTGAAAGAAACACAAAAAGGATTTAATGACTGATCATATATAAGGAAAGTAAAAGTAAAATATTTCAAAGTCGATGAAAAGTTTACATTTAAGTGTTTGAGAGAATCATGACATTTTGATATGATCAGAGGATTTAGAAGGGAGCTTTAATTGGACCTGAATTGCAATATACTCCATTTGAAAAAAACAATTAAGTTTGAGACAATGGCAAAACATTTATTTACTTGGAATTAAGTAGATAGCTAAAAATATAAGGCAATAAATAGAATTAGACATTATGCATTAAATAACAATATATAATGAGAGTTAAAAGTCATTCTAAAAGTAAAAATGGAAAAGGGTTATTCTGACTGAGAATGTAAATAGAAAAGAGTTAAAAGCCAAAAACTGAGACATTGGGAATAAATAAAAGAAAGGAAGATTTGAGGCCCATAACCAAATGGCTACCAAAGAAAATAAAGACTGAGTGGGCAGAGAAGCTAAGAAAAGTAGAAATAGAATTGTATTGTAAAAGAGAAACAGAGCTAGCTTTTCTCTAGCTTTTGTTTTCGTTGTCCCAATTCAAGCTCAGAAAGGGAGCACATGACCAGGTAGGATTTTTACATCTCCGGCTTCTATTTTTCCTGAAAATAAGAATCTGATTTTTTTTCTAGTTTTAAACTATTTCCTAAAACATTTATCAGTTCTTTTTTTTTTCTAGTGGGAAATTAGCTCTACACAGATAGCTAGAAGAAAATAAATGCTTTTCATTTAAACCACTCTTTCTTTCAGTAATCCCCTTACCTGATCAAAGACTAAATGTATGAACTTTAAGTACAAAAGAGACCCGTTTCAAAACATTTGGAGCTAGAGAAAGGAGACTGAACAATGGCAGTCTATTTTCAATGGTAAAAGCTCTAATGAAAAATTGGCTACAGCTTCCTCCACACTAGAAAAAGAAAAGGGAAGATCCAGTTTAAAAAGTTTCCTGCTCTTAAATTACAAAGAAAGAAAATGAAATCTTCCTGAAGTAAAATTAGAATAGTACCAGGTCAAAGACTATGTACTTTACAGATAACCTGCCTTGGCATTATAAGAAGGTATTGAGAACATGGACCCAACCTCCTGCGAGGCAATTTTCTTTCCAACACTCCTATTGCAACTGCCGTGACTGTATTAAATCCAGATACTCTACCTGTATGTGTAAGCCCCATGGTTGTATGAATTGTTCTAGTAGCTATTCTGAACTGCTGATTCATATTGAACCAACAGAGTTAATTCGATCCCCTAAGAATTTTCCACACCAATGCCAACCAAGACTATTGGTCTCTCTTCTACATTTAATCAAATGATTTTTAAATCTGAATTTGAAAATTTACATTTTCTTTAGGATGTCTTTTCTCTTACATTTTGGCCCACAACTTTCAATTTTTTTTTTTTAATTTTTATGTTGTCAAAGACATGCTGTTTTCGTAGCTTTCTGGTACCTATCAAAGTAATTGCCATGTTATATTTTCTCCCTCATTTATTTTAAAGTTGAGTTTTTGCTGAATGTCAAACATTTTGCTTAGATGTCAGGAGAATAAGAGAGGTATCAAATAGCCTCTGCCCTCAAGAGGCCTATGATCTTGGAGAAGAAAAGGGAAAAAAAATAAGTTTAACAAACATTGTGATAAATGCAATGGAAGAGACAGGTGTGGTGTATATGAGATTCAAAACAGACAGGAATATTGGATGGTGATGTAGGGGGCATAAGATGTATTATAGTCCACTATATCAGGGTGGACTTCCTGGAGAAGGCAATGTTTTCTTATTAACTACCAGACTACTGTTGTGACATGATAAAGTTTCCTGCAACAAGAACTAGAGAACTCTCCAAACCAGCATTTCTCAAAATGGGATCCTCACACTAGCAGCATCAAATCACCTGAGACATCCAAGTTACAATTTCACATTCTTAGACCCCAAAATACAAAATCTGAAACTCTGAGATAGGATTCAGAAATCTGTGTTTTTTAATGCCCTTTAGGTGATTCTCATGTTCACTCAAGACTGAGCACTTCTGCCCTCCATAATGTCAATCCTTTAATCTATGTCTTACAGAAGGATTTTTGCTCCTGTGGTCACTGTGGAAAAGGGGAGATGCCAAAGATGAAGTCAAAGGATCTGCTTGGGAGCATCAGCTCAACCACTCACTACTGCCTGACTTTTAGAAAATTGCTTAACCTTGACATTCAGATTCCCAGTTGATCATATCTACCTCAGAAGATTATTGTAAAAATCAAATGATAATAAGTGTAAGTTTCTAGCACCGTAACCAGAAGAGGCCCTTTGTTTGATTGCTTGTTTTACAACAGAGTAAGCCATCTGCGTTCATTTGCTATGAAATAGCAACATAATGGTCAAAAAACATTATGTGGAGAGTGGCTGAAGAATGCAGAATATTTAAATTTGTTCCTCCAGATAAGCAGACATAAAAGCTGTCTCCGAGTATTTGAAAAAGCATTACCTTAATCCATTTTAAGATAACTTTTCACTCATTAATCTGAGGAGAAGAAAGTGTTAAGATTTGTACTCGGACCAGTAAGAAATATTCTATCAGAAGACTAGAGCAGGGGGTAAGGGGAGTCAATGCAATTTTCTAACAGATAAGAAGATATTTTTACTTTTGTGGGAGAATCAACCATTTATCTTCCCAACTAAACATTGATATCTAGTTCCACATGATTATTCTCTTTAAGAGGTTATTTTGCCTTGTTTCTGAAGATTTCCAAACACTTCACAGAAATAATCACATCAGCTCTCCAACTGAGAATGCTCCAGCCCTCTACAAATACCGGTTTTTTTTACAAATGGCCATCACACGTATATTGACTTGACATCACGAATAGAAACACAAAATGTAACTACTCTCTACATATTCTGAAGATCTTCATGACACACTATATTGGTGGAATTCTACCAGCCAGAGCTTCAAGTTTACACAAATATTATGCCTTATTTTCATCTAGGTTTATAAAAGAAGAAGCAAATGTGCAAATATATTAACCTTATTAAAATTTATTCATTTCTCTGCTTCATGTTTTAGATGTTGTAGAAATATGCATCATTTAAAAATATTTCCTGTTACTATTCTTTTTCACGATGAGGTATTTGTTCTTCACTAAAATGAGGTAAATCCTTTTTTTAAAAAAAAATCTAAGAAAGGTCTGAAATCTATAAAAAGGAAGTTTCCAATGAAATTAAATTTCAATGCTCAGAGAACTACATCAAAGCAATTAAGAAAGAGTAAGTTAAATATAGCTTTCCCCTGACAGAGAAGCTGCCCTTAGTAGGACACATTGCTATATTCTGTAACCAAATACACTGGCCCAGTTTACTTTAATTCTAGCTAAATCTACATACCCTCTAGAGTGGTATCCTTAAGAAGCAAAGTGCCATGGTTATTTAAATCAATGATAATGGGAATAGCAATAATGGAGCTTTCCAGGTGCAAGTGATTGGCAGATCTGCACACCAGATTCAACCAGACAACACACACACACACTGACCACACAGGTTACACAAAGAGTTGGTGACATCCAGGGCGACAGCGTGATAGGAAACATTGTTAGGTGACATTGATCCAAAAACAACTCTTCTAAGATTTACTTACTGTGCATGCCCCCAAAGTTAAACAATAGCGTTAAACTCATAATTAAGCTACTTATCACATAAATGAGTTTCTTAAGAGCAAGGAGATGGTCTCAACCATTTTCTGTGTCTCACAGGACCTGGCAAATAGTCAATGCTCACTGAGTTATTCACAAATAAGCAAATGGGCTGATGTGTGAGAGATGACATCTTCAGGTTTGTACATTTTCCCTTTGATGCATTCCTTTTCATATGGACTCACCTACTTTAAAAATAACCACCAGGGGTTGCTGTTTTATATTTTATTAACTTGCAATATCTTTAACATGCCTTTTTTTTTTCTCCTTTTAACTGTAAAACAATGCTGCAGATTGTATTTTCCAAAGAAGTCCTCAATAATATATACCATCTCAAACAGTCTTCCCACACATAACATTGATATTTGTCCCACTGAGCAATAAGGCCTACATTCCTTCTCTAGAGCCTGGATAGATTTTTGTGATTGTCTTGACTATCAGTGTTGTGGAAATGACACTAAACCACTAGGTCATTTAAATGTCATGTATATCTTCTTATTCTGTTAGTATGCTCACTCTTGGAATCCACCCACTTCTTAGTGAGAAAACCAAGCAGCCATATGGAAAGGCTACTTGTCCCATCCCAAAGCCCCAGAGGAGGTTCCAGACAATAGTCAGCACTAACCAACAGATATGTAAGCAGAGTCCTCGACAGTTGCAGTCTTCAAGTCACTCTTAGTTTTCAAGTCACCCCAGGTGATACAGCAAGGAGCATAGATAAGCTGCCCCTGCTAAATCCTGCTCAAATTGAGGATTCATAGAAAAAAAGAAAACACATTATTCTTATTTCAAACCACTAAGTTTGGAATGGTTAGTTGTGAATCAATAGATAACTGTAATAGACACATAGAGAAAAGTGGATAATAAATGTATAGCTCAGTAATTACTAAATGAGACCACCTGGGTAATCACCACCTAGTCCAAGAATTAAAGCATTACTCATGTCCCAGAAGTCTGTGCAGATCTGTCCCAGTTGCAGTCCCTCAAAGGTAACCATTATTCTGATTTCTAGCATCAGAAATTAGTTTGGACTGTTTTGAAATCTTTGTTAAAGGAGTCATACAATAGCTATGCTTTTGTGACTAATTTCTTTTCCTCAATATATGTCTATGTAATTAATGCATATGGTTGCATATAACTGTGGTTCATTTGATTTCATTGCTGTGTATTATCCTGTTGTATGAGTATACAATATTTTCTCTATTCTACTGTCAGATATTTGAGGTTGGGACAAATAATGCTGCTATTAATATATATGCGCACATCTTTTGGTGTACGTATGAATCATTTAGGGTGTTGTTACATTCATGAGTGGAAATTCTGGGGCATAGAATATACAAGCATTTATCTTTAGTTTATGATATAAAGCTCTTTTTCAAATTATACTCCCAGTGTAAATTTCCTCCCAATACTTTAATTTGAGCTATTCTGCTATATGATCTTATGTACATTTTTCCTGATACCTAATGAAGTTGGGCCCTTTGTGCATTTTTTAACTATTTGCATATTTTCTTTTATAAATTATTTGTTAGATTTATAATTTCTGTGAACTTTTTGACTGGGTAGTCTTGCTTTCTCTAATAGTGTTCATAGTATGTTCTATAAGAGAATTTTCAACGGCTGGTTTTCCTTAAGGACTACTAGAATAATCTGATGATCGAGCAAAGCCAAGTATATTAACCCACTGCAGTAATGGATAGCACCACTTTGATAGTCTTTAGTCTCAGAAAAAGGAAGTCAGGAGTGGATATTGTTGGTATTTGTATCTAAAATCAAGTGATGTAAGAAGAATCCTTCAATATAGACATCTGATTGAAACAGGATGAATTTCCTGATAAAATAATGCAAGGTTGGAGGACACAACAGAGCAAGGATCTTGAAGTGAACCTTCATAAATACAGTTACTTTGTGGGAGCTTTCCTACCAGGCAAGCAAACTTACTGCCCCGAGGTAGGGGTTATTTTTCCAGATGAGCAATCTATTGTTTGAACAGTTGTCATGAATTTCCTGGAGCAAGCAGTGAACTTATTTATTAGTTCACAGTCTTATCTTTCTTCTTTGGCAAAAGTTCAGAACAAATTGTAAGTGGTCTATTTTCAGTGCTGAGAACTAACTGTGTGGATACAGGTGGATTCCATTGTCAAGTCCTCTGTTAGAGAGACAATTTTCAAATACTGTCACTCCTTTGATGCTTGCCTTTAGAGTGACCATCTGACTGGCTTAGAACTCTCCCAGTTTTAGTTCTGAAAAATCTTGCATTTCAGAAAACTCCTCAGTCCCAACTGGGTTGATTGGTCACCCTACTTACCCTATTTCTCTTAAAGATGACTTTTGTCAGACAGAAGTTCTTTAATGTAGTCCAATTTCACAACTTTTCTTTAGGGTTAGTCTTTTTTTGAATCCTGTGAAAAATCTTTCTTTGGACAAGTTTTTATGTATAATCTCATCTTAATGAAGATATAATGAAAAATTTTTATCAGAACTTGATGGCTCAAATGGATTTCCTGCTTCTAAAAATCCTTGTGTGTATGAATTTAAAACCAATTCATCAGGACCAAAAACTTAAAAAAAAAATCAGTCATTTCTATATTACTATTTGACACAATGGAACAACATGCATAATTTGATAAATGAAAATGGTGATTCATGAAAAGATTGCTCTATTAATGTCCAAGCTTTATGATTCATAGTAGATAAGAAATATATATGTATGTATATATATAAACATATATCTGTGTGTGTGTATATATATATATACATATATATATATGTGTGTGTATATATATATATATATATATATATATACATACTATAAAAATTTTTCCAAATACTGATAGAACTACTATTGCCTAAATTTGTAAGTATTCCAAACTGCTGGGAGTCATTCTTTCTGATTCTGGCACTGTTCCTTTCCAGTCTCATTCATCCTCACTCTCCTTTTTTGTTGAAGTTAATGTCTTCAATAAGATATGTCCAGTTTGTCCTGTCCATTCTAGCCCAGGCACCCTAAAAATTTCTCATCATCTGACTTATACCATTATGACAGGACTCACTCTATCTTTCCATGCCAGCTTAATCACTTCATCTCAATGGTCATCAGTTGAACCTTTCTTGGGACATCCCTGTCACTTCTGCTAACTCTGAGGCACTGTACTTTAACATTGATAAGGAGACAAAGATACATAAACAGCAACCTGCCTGACAATTCTCCTCCTTCATACTTCATGGTCAAAGTTTCCAAAATCAACATTCTTTGTATGTTTTCTCAAGCCCCGTATCACGTTTTGCTGCCTCCACTTTCTTCATGTTGAGGCTCATATATTCTAACCAATGTTCTTTGATGGGAGTTAAATTACTCCCCAAAATAAAATGCCTTGCCCATGCACCAGGTGGAAGCTAAAACGTTGTTGATTCAGTTATAGAGTGAATTAATATTTCCACATATAACTTTATGCCCTTTTCTCTGGATTCATATTTCTTATAATTGGCTGATTTTTCACTTTATATGTTAGATATTTAAATATTTTAAACCTGGCTTAGATTTCTAGAGGTGGCCAGGATGGAGAATGCCCATTACTGCTTCTCTCTTCCATGGATCATACCTAAAAACTCTGGTTGAAAGAAGCAAACTTCTGAGGACTCTGAAAAATCAAATTGGAGAGGAAAGCTATACCCTCAAGAAAGAGTCATAACAAGCATAGTTTTCCTGTTTTAATTTTTACTGTTTTATCTTTCAACCCAATGGAGCCGTGGTCACATAGTTGCACTGCAGCCCTGGGGATGACAGTGCAGATATCTGAAACCAGTCCTTCTGGCCAGAAGAACTGAGAAGGTGGGTCTGTGGTCCAATGAAAGCAGAGGAATGCTCATCACTTTCTTACCTTTTCTCACAACTTTGCCTCAAAGACAGCCCCAGTCAAGCTGAACTCATGGTGAGAGAGGATTTTGAATGTACCCACCATAAAGGAAAGACAAAAGTTTAAGGTGATGAATATGCTATTACCCTGATTTGATCATTACCCAATGTATCAATGAATCAAAACAGCACATTAGATCCCATAACTATACACATTTATCATGTGTCAATCAAAAAGAAAACAGTAAGAAATTCTTTCTTTTTATCCAAATGGCACAGAAAGGGGGAAATTTGTAACTGTATTTTCCCTTTTAATCTAGATACATATATTCCTTATAAAACTTTGAAAAAGATTTTTGTATTATCATTCAAAAATTCCTCTCTTCTTTTTTTTTTATTCTCAGTTTTGGAAACTCTTTTTTACTGCATTTTGAGCTTCTTAAGTTGGTCTCCCATTATGTATTTTCTCATATATTCCTCAATGGCATAGAGTTTTTACGTTGTTTTTGTTGTTGATGATGATAATGTTTTCATTTGCTTGTTTTCACTGACTAGATTTCCCTACTTTGTTCCCAATCCTAAATTGTTTTTCTTTTTTTTTTCAGCTCTCATATTTTGCTTTCCTAAACTTTTTTTTTAATCTGTTATCAGTTTGTTTTGGCTTGTTTCTTGTGTTGTCAATTCTCAAATAACTCTAGAATACTAATTAGTGTTTGGTTATTGACTGCTTTCTGCTAATTTTTAGAAAGTTCCTTTCTGTTACTTGAGTTTTCAATTTGTGGTCATTCTTTTTTTTTTCTGTTTGCCTTTATTTGTCTCACTTTCATGTTTTGGATTTGACTTAACTAGTCTAGAAAAGACCATTTTTATTTTTCAGAACTTTGTATTAAAATACTTGGCTTTCTAGCATGAAAGTAAGAAACCAGCCACCATGCTGAAGGGGCTGGGCCATCATCTGGAGGTCTGAAACGTCGAATCTCCTAAATTCTGCCCGTACTCTGTGCAGATGATTATATATTTTTTCTGAAAATCTACATGTCTGACTCTATTTAGTATACAATAGTTATCTATTGCTGCCATAACAAATCACCAAAAGCTTAACAACTTAAAACTACACAAATTTATGATCTCACAGTTTCTGTAGCTCAGAAGTCCAACTGGGCTCAGCTGGGTCCTCTTTTTATGAGCTCATCAGGCTGCAGTTAAGGTATTGACAGGCCTCCGTTCCTTACTGGACACTTTGTGGGGAGAATCTACTTCCAATCTCCCCTGTGTAGTGTGTTGGCTGAGTTTTGTTCCCTCCGCTCTAGGAGTGAGACTCCACTTCCTTTCTGGCAGGGGGCTGGGGCAGGTTTTTTCTCCTAGATGCTTCTCGAATTTCTCTCCATGCTTTCCCTGTAGCCAGCAGGTTGAGTCTGTTGCATGCTTCAAATCTCTCAGACTTTTCCTTCTGCCGTATCTTTCTCACTCCAGCAAGAGAAGGGTCTTAGCTTTAAAGTCTCCTGTGATTACATTGGGTCCACCCAGATAATCTAGGATAATTTTCCTATTTTGAGGTCTAGAAGCTTAATTGCATCTGCAAAGTCCCTTTAGCCATGTAATGTGACATATTCACAGATCGTAGGGATTAGGGTATGAACATTTTTAAGGGACTGCTCTGATTAGTCATCCTGCCTTTAGTTCCATCTCTTGTTTCCACATTCTATTACAACTGAAATTTCATAGTCCCTGACATTTATCAGATTTTGCCTCAAGTTCAGCCTTCTCCATACATATTCTAGGTAGCAGTCACAAAAGAACAAGAATCTGGAGAATTAGACTACTTGTCAGCAATACCAGGTGCTAAACGTAATAGAAAAATGACTTTACAATTTTGAAGGCAAATTATTTTCAATTTAGAATTCTAACCCCCAAAGATTGAACCAGTGTGAGTGTAAAATACAAATATTTTTAAGCAACTGAGGACTGAAAATCTATGTCCCATGAACCCTATTTTTGGATATTGCATAAAAATGTACCCCAGCCAAATAAAGATGTAAACCAAGTAAGGAAAGACATGAGAGATAGAAAAGAGTTTAACCAATGCAAAAGATAGTGAAAAAAAAATCCTATAAAACTGGATGTTCAATGAGCCCAACAAAGCAATCCTTCCCTACTGGAGTTAGAAATGTTAAGAGATTCAATAGAGATATCCAGGAAAAAATGGATTCTATCAATATGATAGTATCCTTGAGATATTTGAGGAATTCAGAAACACAACAAAGACAAAAAAAATGAAGAAAAATAAGTAAGGCAATTAGTAACTCCAGGAAAAACAAAAAGTGTCAGAAAAAAAAATTAATCATAGGTTTGATTCTTGGCAGTGTTATGAATAATATTTATGATCATAATATAAATATGGCTTATTTGTTTTTTAAAGGCATAGTTATTCTAAATGAAGGCATAAAAAGAAATTGATTATAATTTGGGAGCTGAATGCAGATAAAATCAGCAACAATGTAAAAGTAAGCAAATAAGCTAAAAGGTGGGGCCAGGAAAGGAGATTTTAAAGGAAGGAAAAAGACACCAATGCTCTTATTTTACAAAGTGCAAAGTTCAAAGACACTGCCTACAACAGAGCAGAAGATAGAGCTCTTGGTATTTTATTTGTCACTGCCAAATTTATTAAAAGAGAAACCAAAAAACTAAGTATTAATAAAGAAACTAAAAATACAAATATGAAGTGAAAGTGAACTACATCCTTCTTTAACAAACAAAAATCAATAAAGATTAATATTGATAAATCACTTTTTTAAAAAGCATAAAATAGGGGCTGGGGTTGTGGCTCAACAGTAGAGTGCTTGCCTGTCATGTGCTGGGCTCTGGGTTGGATCTTCAGCACAACATAAAAATAAAAAATAAAGGTATTGTGTCCAACTACAACTAAAACAAAATATTTTTAATATGTTTATTTTTTCATTTTTTAGTTGTGGATGGATAATGCCTTTATGTATTTAACAAAATATTTTTTTAAAAAAGAAAGAAACTTTCTCCTGTTAAGAAAAGCCTTTGTATTAATAAAATACTTCTTTAAAAAAAAAAGCATAAATATCGTTAAGAGCAGGGTTCAGAAAACAATGGCCTACAGACCAAATTCAACCGAAGACCTAGTTTTGTTTGCCTGATAAACTAAGAATGCTTTTTATATTTCCAAAGAATGGTCCAAAACAGAAGAATGTGTGACACAGACTATACATGACCCACAAAGCTAAGACTATTTGCTATCTAATATTTTAGAGAAATTTTTGTCAACTGCTGGTTTAGAGAAGTGGAAACTACTGAAAGACACTTCTCCTTAGATCTCTCATGCTGAAATACACCTTTCTGGGCATGCTGAGAATACAATGCCTGCCCACTCTTCACCAAACTGTATCTCAAGACTGTTTGCAGTGAGCGACCTTCAAGAACGAGGCAATATCTTCCCAACAGGCCAAAGATTAAGCTTGTTTACTGCTGGTTATAAAAAAATGAACTCCCTAAACTCAAGGATCCTGCCCTGTCACACAGTCCACTGCACGTGTAGGCCTTCAACTGGACCTTATTGGTCACCTCGTGGAACTTGAGGGGCTGAGGGAGCCAAAACAAACACAATTATGCACAGGCTACTGGCTGTGCTGTCAGTAGGACATAACTTTTCTCTGACCTAAGAGCATCTATGAAACAATAGCAGATTAATTTACCCAATTTGTCAGTAGTGCAAATTCAAATTCCTGACCCAGATAGAGACCTCCATCAGAAGAACTAAAAGCAGAAACAAGTAAATGTTTGCCTTTGTACTAGAGCAGAGGGTGGAGGCCAGACAAGAAAATCGTTACTTTTCATACAAGACCTTTTTACTATTTGATTTTTAAAACTGTATATGTATATTACCTTGACTTAAAAATATATGTTTATACAGTCATGTGTTGCTTAACGACAGGAATATATTCTGAGAAATGTGTTGTTAGATGACTTCATCATTGTGCAAACACAGAGTGTGCTTACACAAACTAGGACAGCTAGCACATCACCAGGGCATATCTCACGGGATTCACTGTCGTGTATGTGGCCCATTGTCAATCAAAAAGACAATCCCAAGCATCACTAATTTTTAATTGAATCAAGTCATATTTGAGATTTGTTTTAACAAACAGAATACGGCAGAAATGATACCAACTTTCAACCCTGCTCTTTAAGGAATCTTTAGTTTCTATTAACTTTTAACCCTTGAACTCAGCCATGGTATTGTGAGGGCCAGGTGGAGGCTTCTTGGTCAACAGCCCCAATTGAACTTCCAAGTCAACATACAGCACCAACAACTAGCCAAATGATGGAGATACTCCAGCCCATTTGAGAGTACAGTTGAATCTGGCCCCCATCAATTAATCACAGAGAACTGCCTAACTGATCCCAATTAGTGCATACAACATGAAAGGTAATAAATCATTCTTGTTATTTTAAGCTACTAGACTTTGGAGTTGTTTATTATACAGCAAGTGACGGTCAAAATGGTATCTATTTAATGTATTTAATCCATGTAATAGAATAAAGTTATATGAATTTAAAAAATATCCCTTGAATTGTCCACTTATCCAAATATCTTATTTCTAATCTTTTATAACTTCTGGCTATTGATCAGTCATGCATAAATTATTTTCATTTATAAGCAGCCATTAGTGAGGCATATGTCTTATCTCTTTTTTAAATAAGTCATCGTTTTTTCTAGGAATAGATCTGCCACCTGTGCAGCACTATTAGAAAAATTTGCTTCTGAGGGACAAAAATAACTACTCACAGTTTACTCTGTGTGTCTTATTAGGAATGTTTACTTCACTATCATTTTACCAAGAACCTGATTTTCATTCTAATTGTTTTGATTAATTTTGAACACACAATTTGTAAAAATTGCTTTTACCTACAAAGAGTACACATTGAGTTACACAACAAATAATTAAGATGATATACAGATTTCTGCCCAATGTCACTCAGTGATCTGAGTTATACTTTGGATCTTCTCACTCCTATGAAATATACTAACTTTAGAAGTGAGAACCCTGTATTTTATTTGTAATCCAAGTCTTTTGCCTCTGAACTTTACTTTCACTAAACCTGCTCTCTACTCTCATTGTTCTTACTCCTTTCTCCTGCATGTTGTCCCAGACCTTAAGCCCTTTCCTGTAAAATTTGTTACACTTCCTTATCTGTTCTCCAGGTTCAGCCATTTCATTGGATCTACAGAAGCATTATCAGGCCCCTTGATCCTAGGCTAGGTTAATACCTGTGTCATCTGAACATGACTAGAGAAAATAACTATCAAATTTGTTGCATTAAGATTCAATCTAGCATCAATTGAGATTTTATGGCTATTGAGCAATATTTTCTCATCTTGTGCCTGATGCTTTTTTCCCTCTCAATACTGTTTTTAACCTTTGCCTCTCTTCTCAAGTCCCCAACTTATCTGTAGCCCACCTGACTCTCAGTCCATGATCTCATCTCATGTTATCCAGCTTCTATTCTTTGTTTTTGTTAATATTTGGAAGAAGTGTCTATTCTGTTTTCCAAACTAAACTCTTCAAATTTGAATCTCTAATTATAGCTTCTTTTGTAAAGGCCTCTCCTTTTCTTTTTATTGGATTTACCAACATACCCAAGGCCTTTCATAGACTTATGGCCTTTTCATGTCTCTCTTGGCCTGCCTGCGAGCTTCCATAATAATATATTAAAATTCATGATTCACTAGGTCTTATTAGTGTCACATTAATGTTAATAAATCTAATTTATCTAGCTTATAAGCCATCTACTCTGTTCCATTATTCCCTAGTGTTCTCTGTGTTTGCTCCTGGACTCCAGAAACTTGTTGTACTTTGACATTTCCTAATAGACACTTCTATTTCTACTTATCTAGCTCATACCTTTTTCTCTTCTTTGAGTATTGTTTTAATGGAATTAGAAAGAAGAAAAGATAAATGCATGTAATACATCTGCTTGAATTGGAATTTTTTGTTCATTTTTCACTATCTGCTGATCTTAATTTACACATCCATAGATATCTCTGAGGCTAGTCATTTAAGGTTTTGATTTTTTTAAAATTCCTGGAATTCTCCCTGTTTCTCCTGATGCTTTTGTTTTGTTTTCTTGTATTGCAAGCTTTCCTCAAATATCTGTGATTCTTTGTTTCTTGTTCACAAATAATAAGGCAATCAAAAGGCTGACCAGATGTGCTACATGAGTAACTGAGTTTGTTGACTGGCAGGTTTCAATTTAGATTGAGAGGGAACCTAGCTGTTACGCATCTTCTTTAACTCTGCAGCTCAGGTTGATCAGATATCTCTTGACTGAACTTGCCTTCGGAATATTCTATACTATGGTTTCCATCACTCAGTTCAGCAGTTACCAGTCTGCCCTCAACTTTATGACTTCTCAAGATTTTTTAAATGTTATCTGCACTGACTATCTGTAGTTCATTATTTCTGTTGAATAATAACTTATTTATTATTATTTCTGTAATTAGATCCTGGAAGGAAGAGTAAACAAATATCTCTTTAGTCTGATATTTGAAACTTGAATCCAATTTTTTGTTTTCAAGAGAGATTTTTTGACATGTGGATCTCTCAATATCTCTCCTTATTCCCTCAGGGCCACTCATCGGCTCTAGAATTTCACTGAGTTCAGATTATTAGCATATTAAAGAGCAATGGAATCATGGGTCTTAGATTTAACAGATTGATCTAGTTCAGTCTTATCTTACTGTGCTAAATAATTGGTTCCTAGAATGTTGAGAATATAGGAAGATTTCCTGTTCACTAATATCTCCATCCACAGATGGTCTTTGGATCTTGATTGCCAGCAACAGCAACCCAAACCTGCATTGACCACTTGTAGACATTTATTTATTTCCATCTCCTCTGAAGTAACAGTCCTTTGTTCCCTCAAATCTTGGTAACTCAATATCCTGAACAGTATTCTGACCCTTCTCACCCTTCTCTATAAATCGCAGTTGGTTATTTTGTACTCTATCATTCATGTGTACATCTAGATAGAAAAACAGAAGGCAAAGTGTTATTAATTTTCTAATGATGATGGAAAATAGGGCACTAAGGAACTCACTGGAACAAGCAATTTTGAGTCTTCTGTCTCATACCTCCAGGGTTCTCATTAAAAGTCAAGGAAGTAGTACAAAAGAAAAACACAAAGATATAAATCACTTAATTATTTAATAGTTTATTATATATGATTATAAGAGTTTCTTACATAATAGATCTAATGCAGTCCCTATAAATTTGTGATGAAAGTCAACTCTTGGTCATACACAATTCAAACACGTAAAGAATATTCCCTTGGATTGACATTTAATATGGTGTGATACTTTAAGTTTGCAGATCAATGAAGGTATAAATTACTCTGATAAGAGGTTGCTGAAGTTGGAGATTTTCTAGCACTTTGTACATTTAGGTTTTACTATACTCATGACAAAAAAAATCTTTCCAATTTTATTGCTGTCACATCATTTTTTAAAAAGTCACCTTATTCAGACATTCATTCTATTTGTTAGCTGCTCATCATGAAAGCTTTTGTAAAAGTCTGAGAGTATTTTAAAAAAAAATTGTAAAAACCTCAATGCAATTTTTGGTCTCATAAATTGCCAAGGGTAGCATCATTCATTTTTGTTTCTTGGCCTTAACATAAAGAAAAATATTTGATTCCTTAATAATTATAGAAATACATTTTGATGCAAGGGTAAGTATCTTGGATATATATGAAACTGCCAAAAAAATTAAAATAAGCAAAACAAATGAAATTTAAAGAGTGATTTGTATAATTCAAACCTACATCAAGAATTACCCCAGTCAGGGACTGGGGTTGTGGCTCAGTGATAGAGTGCTTGCCTTGCATATGTGAGGCACTGGGTTCAATCCTCAGCACCACATTAAAAAAAAAGAAAAAAAAAAAAATATATATATATATATATGAATTATCCAGTCATAAATCAACTGTTTATACCTGAACTTTCCATATATAATACTTTATCATCAGTTAACATCTAGACTTCTTTATTTCATATATGCATAACTACCACCAAAATACCAGAACTTCTGCTCTTAAGTCTTCAGAATGTCCTTTCCAACAAATGGTGCAGGGATAGCTAGATATCCAAATGAAAATTAATAGAACAGGACACCTATCTCATATTATATAAGAATTTAATTCAAAGGGGATCTTAGAATCAAATATAAGAGATAAACTTTGAACTCTTAGGAGAAATCAGTAAATATTCTTAAAGTTGTGATAGGCAGTGGTTTCATAGATAGAACACAAAGAGCACAAGTAGCAGTTTTTTTAAAAAAATGTAGACTGGACTTCATCATCAAAAAAGTAGATTGGACTTGTCATGCTTCAGAGGACACCAAGAGAATAGATGGGAGGAAAATATGCAAATAGTCTGATGAGGGAATTGTATCCAGAATAAAGAACTTTTACTAAACAATTAAAAATTCCCCAAATCCCAATAAATAAACAAGAAAAAGCACAAGAATATACATTTCTCCAAAGAATGTACACAAATGGCCAGAAATCTCATGAAAATATTCTTAGTTCCTCTAGTCATTAAGAAAATGCAAATCAAAACCACAATAAGGTACCGAATCCTAACCACTAGGATTACTGAAATTAGAGCGAGAGAGAGAGAGAGAGAGATGTTGGAGAGAATGCAGAAAACTAGAGCCCTGACACACCGTTGATAAGATGTAAAAGGAAGTTTCCAAGAAACTTTCTTTATCTCTGGAACCTACTTGTGAACTTTGAAATATTAATGTACAAGAGTGTGGACTAGAGGATCCTATGAAGAGGCTTTGTTGATATGACTCAAGAAAGCTCTAATTTGAGTCTTCTCCTCTAACACTTGGGAAAGGTAGAAGATGCCACAAATTCTCTGGAAGGAGTCCCTGGGGGTACTTGAAGAGCTTGCTGGACAACTGTCTAATATGGGGGGGCCCAGCAGATGGAGGTCAGAGCCTATGCAGGAATGGGTGGCATTCAAGAGAGAAGAAGGCACTTCCTAGGTTTGTTGGGAGCAAATGGAGCAGTGGGTGCTTCCCTGGAAAGAAAACAATAGGGCAGATACTAAATCATTTTGGGATCTGTATGCTGGCACAGTTGCAGGTACAGAAGGGCCCAGAACAGAAAGCTGGAATTGGGTGTGTGCAGAAGGAACCAAAAAGTCTACCCAGAACAGGACAACCTAGCTGGGTCAAAAGGACCACTGAGAAGAGAGCCAGTAAGCATACTCTGCAGGCTCTGAGAATAGTTTTCCACAGAGAATGGACAGCCAAAAACATGCAGTGAGAAGGCAGCTCACTATGATCCAGGAAGACCTACCCCATGTCCACCTCTTTCTTCTCCCTGTCATCTGTTCATCTCTGGGGGAGTTAAAACCCAGTTGGCAAGAGAGATTGGTAAGGCAAGAAAAAATGAGATTGGCAAGGCAAGAAAAAAATGAATAAGAAACCAACTCCACCTCCTTCACTTTCTCACTAGAATCTTTAAGTCTAGGTCTGGCTCAATGTGACAGTGAAGACTGGAGGGACAACAAGAACAAAGGCATCCATCTGATTTGGTCTTTAGTTATTGTTCAGTATATAATCCTGTGGCTGGCTTACAGTAAGTACTCAAACAATATTTTTCAAAACTGAATAAATTATAGAAAGAACAAATCACCAGAAGAGACCTCTAGATTCTCCTTACTTGCTGTGTGTCTGTCTCTCTCAGGTTGTGTGTCCTTGTCCCTGTCTCAATACTCATTAATAAAAGACCACTGAAAGGAATCCTCCCAGGAAAACTCACATTCTCTGAAATATCTTAATTGCTTGTGTGCAGCAAAAGATATAAGTTGGCCAAAGTTTTCTTCAGGTAACACTGTCACAGAGAAATACGGTACATTCTTGAACCAATATCTTTGTCCGTTTTCAATCAATTATGATTTAGACAGTCCAAGAGATACAAAGAACTTTAAAAATCAGCGTAGTCCTTCCTTCTTCATTTACAGATACTATGTCCTCTGAGAAATTTGGGAAAAGTGAAAGAATGCTTACTATTCCTGCTGCAAGACATGAGAAACACACGACAAAGGAGTGATCAGTGTCTAGTTACAAGGCTGGCTTGTGGAGATTTTTTAGTGAAATTTAATTTGATGTCTTATTTTTTTTTTCAATTTATAATGTTTATATCTAATATACATTTCCTGTAAGTCCCGAAAAGTATAAAGTAAAAAAGTAAACATTTAAGTTAAATTTAAAAATTCAAAATAGAAATCAGCCGTAATGCCATCATCAAAAAACACCCATTGGGCTCATTGGAGAGTGTGTGCTTAGCATGTGAGAAGCCCTGGGTTTGATCCCAAAGAAAGAGGGTAAGAGAGGGAGGGAGAGAGGAAGAAAGGAAGGAAGAGGTTGTAAAGATATATCATTATTTGAGTAACTGCATGGGCAGTTACAAAAAACAATAACACCTATGTTTACTGAAGTTAACTTAGATTAAAGTGGACAGGCCTATCAAGCAATCAAGGTCTTCAGGTTGTCAGGTTGACTGCCATGATTTGCTCTGACTAATGGCCAAAACAATTATTTCTGTAGCCCAGGCAGAACCTTAGGCATGAGACTAGTTAACTGGTATATAATACCACAATCCCATTTTTGAATAATGGCTTTATTGAGATATAATTCATATAGCATAAAATTCACCCACTTAAAGTATACAAGTGGGTGGGCTTTAAGATATTCACAGAGTAGTACAATCAGCATCGCTATTTAATTTTAGAGTATTTTCATCAGTCCAATAAGAAACCTCATATTTTTTTTAGCAGTCATTTCTTATTCTCTTCTCCTCTTAGCCCTGGGCAAACGCTGGTCCATTTTCTGTCTCTATAGATTTGTATGTTGTTTCTTTCACTCAGCATAATGTTTTCTAGTTCCACCCATTTTGTAGGATATATCTTTTCTAGGGATATATCACATTTTGTGTGTGCATTTATCAGGGATGGATATTTTGATTGTTTCCATTTTGAGGCTTATTATGAATAGTTCGAATATAAACACTTGTATAGAAATTTTTGTGTGCACCTATATTTTCCATTTCCTTTCTTTCTTTGGGGGAATATATATATATATATATATATATATATATATATACACACACACACACACATATACACTTTCTCACATTAATTAGTATTTACTAATTAATCTACTATATATATGAAATTGCTGGTATAAATAATGCCATCCCAAATATGTCCGTAAAATCTTTGAATTTTACTTTATTACCCTGGGTCCTTCTGATTAGCTTCAAGTAATTAAAAAGGAATTTATAATCAGGACTTATGAGGAGTCAGAACCACAGAAGAGGCAATATGATGTATTTGTAAGATGAAGGCAAAGGCCTCAAGCCACTAGATCCAGCAAGTGTCAAAGATATCACCATTCCTCTCAAAGACTGCAGAGGAATCAACCCTTCCAGACTCCTTGATTTAACCTAGTGAACATGACTTCGTATTTCTGATATATAGAACAGTAAAAGAATAAATTTGTGTTTTCTTTACCCATTAAGTTTGTAGTATTTATTACAGGAGCAACAGGGAATTAATGCATGGGGTTATATGGAAACTCCATGCTTAGCGTTTTGAGGAATGTTCAGGCTTTTTCCAAAATGGTTGCACTATATTACAAGCCCACTAGCAATTTATGAGGGTTTCAATTTCTCCACATCCTTGCCAACACTTGTTATTCTCTGCTTTTTATGTTTGTCATCCTAGTGGTATGTTTAGGTTTGTGATCAATTTTGAATTACTTTTTGTATGTAGTATGAGGTAGGCATTGAAATTTATTTTTTTCAACTGCATGTAGATATGCAGTTGTCCCAGAACCATTTGTTGACAAAACTATTTTTTTCTTTTTTTTTTTCTTTTTTTTTACTTTTACCATACGATTTATTTTTATTTTTTTTAATCATACATGACAGCAGAATGTATTTTGACATAATACATACATGGAATGTACATACATCAATCATATTGTCTATTCTATTCTGCTGCCCTTCCCAAAACTATTATTTTTCTATTGAATTGTCTCTGCGCTTTGTTAAATATAAATTGACCATGAACGAAATCTCAATACAAATCCATTGACCTATATGGCTACCTTTATGTTAATACCACAGTATTTTGATTATGATAGCTTTGTGGTTTTGAATCAGTAGGCTTGACTATCCTAATTTAGTTTTTCCACAGTTTTTCAAGATTGTTTTGATCTCATGCTGGATCTCATGCATTTCTATATGAATTTTAGGATTATCCTGTTCATTTTTGAAAAAAAAAAAAGTCATCTTGGATTGTGATTGGAATTTCATTGCCTCTATAGACGGAATTGGAAAGAACGGTCATTATAACCATTTTAAATCTTCCAAGCCAGTAGCACAGCTGTCCTTCCAACTTTTAGGTTTTTAAATATGTTTTTAAATAAAATTTTATAGTTTTTGATATAAAATTCTTCTATTTCTTTTATTAAACATGGGTCTAATTTTTAGTGTTATAGTAAATGGAATTGTTTTCTTAATTTTTAGATAATTCACAAACCAATTTTAAATAACTTTATCTTTTTATAATAAAAACTATTGCTGAGATTTTTCTTCTTTTTACATGTCTTTATTATAATAATCTCCCTCCATTATACAATTTATATTATTTTTTCTTGCTCTAAAATTTAAAACTACTTTTATATTTTATGTAAAGTATTCTCTTCTACAATGTATGGCTTTAGGGTATCATTGAGATTTTTTTTCCAAAAGACTCTTAGAATTAAAAGGCATATTGTTAACCATATAGTCTAAACTATTTGCACCCCAAGTGAGGACCAGGCCCAAGATGTGGAATGATTGTAGAATGGAATGTAGGGAAGAAATGATGCTTCTGACTCCTGACTTAGAACATATTTCTTTTTATGAAACTAAGACTCTAACTTTCATTTGTCTTCAATTTTTAAATTCTTATAGAATGAGAAACATACCAAATTAAATGCCTTTAAACAGCACCTATCACAACACATAGATGTCTTAAATGGGTTCATTTCATTATGACAACTAAGTCTATAGAACCCCTGGTCCTCTCACCGAAGGAACTCCATCTCATGAAACTTCTATTTTAAAGCTTTCTCACATTAATTAGTATCTATAAGACTTGTGATATACTTTTTTTCTTTTGTTTTTGCCAAGTAATTGTATGTGCGGTATGACTTGGGAAAGAAGATAAAACCAGCTCTGTCTTCAAAATTTTTAGGATGGTAATATTCAGAATTATGGGTATTGTAGTTCTTTTTGATTGCAGAGTTCAAAAAGTTTCATACACCTTTTTGTGATGATAAGAACCATAAATTATATTTGATTTAATGACTGCCTACAGCTGCAATGACAGTACCTAATGGTAGCAATTGACTTTGCTTACCTCAATTATTCAAATGCAGGATTATATCTGTGGAGTTAATTAAAATAGATGCCATGCCAACTGGATGAGTTGGTATTAAGTGTAATTTTACCTGGGGTAGAGGAATTGATTCAAACTTGTTGAAGGGGGATGATGTTTTTAAATATGCAATTAAACAACTTAGGTGAAGGCCAGTCCTCAAAACAGTCTTTTAGTGTGTTAATTAGAAATAGTTTCCTAATTCAGTGTATAAAATTCGGAAGTATAAGATAGTAGCATGCAATATCGGTTATATAATAGAGTAGAATGTTCCAGTGACAGAGAGGCATAAATACATGGCCTCTATAAACCCAAATATATTGAGTTATTAAATAATCCAGACAAATACATAAAAGCTCTTTGCCTATAGAAACAAATCCTTCCAGCACAGCAATAACACTTACCACCCACTGCTGAATCACCAGAGGGCTTTAACATCCATTTTCTGGGATTACTTAAAAATCCAAGCAGGTGCCAACAACTCTGCCATTGGGAGAACATACATTGGCAAACTGTTATAAGTTTATGATTCTTAAGATTTACTTGGGAGCACTGACAGTTTTCTAAACCAGTGAGTGGCCTCAATACTCACAGAGAAAGAGAGACAGAGACATTTCAGGATATCTAGATTGAAGCCCCCAATCCAGCTTCCATGAGGGCTGAATTTACCCAGCTAGCTGAGCAATTTCAGGTCCTTCCGCTTTCCACTCTTTCTAGCAGAAAGCATATTTACTATTTGATTGAAGGACTAATAATGGTCTGAATTGCCACCTGAGGGATTTAATAGGAAATGTGTACATTTTTCTTAGTTTATTGACTCATGCACATTATTTCCATATGAATGTGCAGGTTAAAGAAGGAAAGATGGGTGTAGAAGGCATGATATGAATTGCTGGATCCCTGCCTCCTCATCTCTAGCCTAGCTATGTAAAAAAAGAGCATTTTAAAATGTTCCTTAAAGGGAATATTTTTGAGTTCTAAACAGAATTTCCAAACTGGAGAGTATGCCATTTATGAAATAGTCTAAAAGAGCAAGGCATACAAAAATACATCTAAAGAGAAGGAAAAGCATTATCTTGGGCAACTTAGTCTACAGTCAATCCTAAAACTGACCTACCAGACTCACTTTAAGCCCCTCAAATTACAAGAATTGCTATTTAATTGCTCTTACAGTTATATAACATCCAAACAGCACCACAAAGAACTAAGATGCACTATTCATTGAGCATCTATAAATAGACAATTACATGACTCGGCATCACTGCCTTTGAGACTTGATCATGACAAAACTAAGATTATTACTCTGTTTTAAACTGCAATAGGCAGATGGCCCCCAAATCCATCCTTTCCTCTTACAGACTTAATATGCCTGGATTATGGACAATTAATAGCATTGAAAGCTTAAAGTGAGGGCATTAATGGCACATGGGGGTTGGATTTGTAACTATTACTGATCATTTTTTGTCCTCTAAATGCACTTTAAAATGTCTTGAACTGTTGCTCTTGCTTTGATGCACATTCTTCAAAAGGAAGATTTTATTTCTGTAAGCAGAAATTTTGTGAACCATGGAATTCTAAGAAAGTTACTATTTTCATTGTTGCAGGTAAGAGCTGCCAGGTAACTGTACATCGGCATCTTGTACAAAAACTAAAGCTGAAATAACAGCAGTTTCTAGCCTTTTATTTCTCATTCAAACTGGATGCCTGTTGATTTCAGTATGGGTTTCTAGTGAAAATCCCGATGGTCATGAGAGTGAATTGACTATAAGAAGATTACATGAAAATAACAGACATTCTTCCAATGTATTAATTAGGACACATGGAGGATAGGTTGAATAATTATTTGTTCCCCTCAACACATATGCATATTTTCTCTTTTCTGGTTAGTACAAAATGTTTTATGTAGGCATTATGGGAATATAACTTAATTTGATTTGTTTTCCTTTGTAGGTGGCCACTGCCTGATGTGAAATTGGTTCCACTCCACCCACAAATCAGTACATTGCCTTGTCATGATTTAAATCACCTAACAAGCTCTCATCTAAGATTCCACATTCTCTTCTTATCCAAGCTCCAGGGACACTTTGTCCAGGGATAAAAGCTCCTGACTATGAAAAAAGTTCTATGCCCTGAAGAGATGGCACTAAGGGCATTTTAAATAGCACATTCCTTCAAAGTCCTAGCTAACTACCATTTCAGTAATATTTACAGAACACCAGCAAAGTAGATAATATCACCATTGCACTTTGCAGATGAGGAAACCAACAAAGCATAACTACATGCCTCACCCAAGGTCAGGGCCTGCAGCTGGGTCTGTCTGTGGCACCATTGTGATTCCTGGGAGTTAACATACACAGTATCACACTCTAGTACTGGGTTCATTGGCTTTTATAACCTATGTTAATGCTAAGCTAATATTCTAAACAGTATTTTATTGCTTACAGATGAGAAACTTACAGGTGTGGACTAGGTAGGCAGAAAGAGAAATACTGAGATAAAAAGTGGATCTCTAAAATTTGAACTTATAAGTGACATTTCTAAGGCTATTTGTTTTGCTAACATATAACTGGCTTGTGGATTGTGCCAAAGTGCCATATTCCCTTTCCTCTTCAAGTGAAATAATTACCTCTGGGTTCTCATTTTGAAAGCATAATGTTTCTTCCATAAAGCACATAAGCAAATGCTTAATTTTTCTCCTTCTACCTTAGAGCTATTAATGTTCCATAAAGAAATGGCTTTTCTAGAAAGAGCCAAAAACAAATGTTCCTCATATTTTTTTCATTAAAATTCATTTTAAATTAAAAAATTTTAAGGTTTTGAACAGTCTGGATCAGCCTTAAAAACAGTTATCAGATTTTGCACAGTGTGTAGAGTTGTTTAGAAATTCAACTTGACCTTATCCTGCTTCATTAAAAGTAGAACCTGGAGTCATTTTAGACTAACAACGTCATGCTTTTACAATGGGTCCTGACAATGAACTTGGGCTTCTTGTAAGCATGTCATCATAATAACACCTACATTCAGGGGCAATTTCAAAACCAAGAGACCACCACAGACATGAATCATAGGATCCTCCCATCACTTCTAAGACGTATATATGAAGACAGATAACTACCATTTTGTAGAGAATAATTGGCTGGTGGCAATTCTCCTAAGTGATGGAAAGAATGAGTCTTTAGATGTCTGCGTCTGTTACATCATCCCACCACTTCACTCATTGGGTGCCAACCCTATGATTCAAAGAGAAAGAAAGCTGAGCTGACTGAGGAGTTTTTTGTCTATCTTTTAGCACCACATTATCAAAGCTATTTCATGTTTATTCTTCCCTCATATGATTCTTTAATTACTTGCCTTCTACACCTTTCCTTCTAAGAAATTTTACTCAAACAAGAAAAATACTGGAGGGCGGGGGATGTAGCTCAGTGATAGAGTATTTGCCTCACATACATAGGATCCTAGGCTGGATCCTCAGCACTGAAAACTAAAATAAGAAAAAAGGAAAGAAAATAGATCCAAAAGTAAGAGTTAAAATCAACTGCCTCAAAAAAAAAAATGCCTCAGTGAAGCATCTGCTCAGGTATGACTAATCAACTATAAAGGAACTAATAACAAAAACTTTCAATTTTAGACTCAAAGGAGCTTCATCAATTTATAATTGTTAACATTAAAAAAGTCACCTTTTAACATATAAAAATGTATGTTCTTGAGACTGTCTTCTTTCTTGTTATGTTGATGTGTTCAAGTCAGCTTTTTGTCATTGTGACAAGCACCTAAGAAAAATAACTTCAAGGAGTAAAGATTTATTCTGGTCCATGATTTGAGAGATTTCAATCCATGCTCCATTTCATTGGGCCTAAGATGGTAGCCATGAAGCAGAAAGAGAGAGAGGTAGAGGCCAGGAAGAAGATAAAGCCTTCGGGGCATGCCCAGTGACCTACTTCCTCCAAATAGGTCCCACTGCCCAGTTGTCCATGCAGCCATCAGTGGTTTAATCCATTTTAGCGCAGTGACAAATCTGCTTAGATTGGTTCCCTTCAAGGTCCCAAGATGGCTGCTACAGTTCCAGACATCCCATAAGACAAACACGCCCTGAGGGAGAGGAGGGAAAATCTCTTTGTTTTCATAATTACCTCCATATATCATTTTTCATGCTTTCACCCAAAACTGCTTTTTCTTTCTCTCTTCACCTGAGCATAGCCAACTGTAACTAGGTATGACAGTGCTGCCCTGCAGAGCAGCATAGGACAATTGGGCAGGAACACAAGGTCTCCCTTTCCCCAGAGACGGGCTTCTCAGATTCCATAGAATGCCTGCCCAGGATGCACACAGGGTGTAAGAATTCATCCTCTTGCATTACCTTTGCTGCTTCACTTCTTTTGTTATAATATTGAGTAAATTGCAAAGTGCAGGTGCTTCCATTGTCATTAGCTCACCGACAAGAGCCGACCTATAGATGTCCCAATGGGCTCACTTCAGTAAAAGTAAAAAGAAGTGAAAACAATTTTTTTTGCCAAGTTTAAAATTAGCTATCAATTTTACAAATTATACTGCAAAAAGCAAAACAAAACAAACAAACAAAAAAAAAACGGAAAGCTCAGCTTAGATTAACATTGGAGAAGAAGGAAAGAATAGGTTTCCTGATTTTGTTTTTCAAAATAAATGAGACTTTTAAATGGTGGAAGAAAATGTTTTATGCTCCAGTTCCTTGACTCATTGACTTTGACCTCAGGATTCTGATAACAATCTTAATGTCCATAGAACATGGAACTTCAAAATTAAATGGAAAAGTGTGTACAACTGTAAGGGGAACCCATAATGCCCCCAGAAGAAATACATATAACAAGAATAAAAGAGGTTTGAGTGGAAAGTTAACAGGGAATTTAGAAAGTATGAAAAGAAAGGGACTTTGTTCTGGACCCTTCATCAATATTCAAATCATTTTCTTCTGTTTACAAAAAGGTAAAACTATCCACAAATATTTACATTTTTCCTACTTATGAAGCTTTAAAATATAACTGACAATCACTGTATGCCATGCCATTATCATATTTAGAGACTTATTGTTCATTATCTCATATTAAAACAAACACATACTCTTCAGGGGATAAGTCGCTTCCTCTAGATTATATAGAAATCATGCTGACCTAGCAGATGTGAACCTAGATCCAAAGCTACCCACTTCCTCGGGTCTCTTAACCATTACATGAAAATATTCAGGAAATCACTCAGAGAGATTGAGTCAAGATTTTAAGATTATTTAATTATTATCTGAATTGATATAAAGCCTGTGATATTGTTTACATTCTCCAGGAATCTCTTCCATTGCATCAGATCAATTTATACAATCTCCAGGTAGTTTCGCTTTTCAAGCCAAAGAATGTGTTAGGAGGAGAAACTGCCAACTGCTTTTCTGTGATACCACAGAAAAATGCTACAATATGTGAGTGTAAAACAAAATAACATGTCACTGTGGCAAGACTTCCAGTAGAGAGGAAAACTTCTTTGACATTAATCAGTTATTGTCGAAGCCTCACCACAGTGAGTAAAATGAGAGAACAAATGAGCACAGACTGAATCACGACTCATTAGTACTTAACTTACTTTAAGCTGACGCAGCCAGGCGGAGAGAACTTTCTTATCAAATAGTTTACAGTGGTTATGGAAGATTTGGACTCTGTTCCAGCCTTCTGCTTATTGTCTTCCATTTAGAGAAGTTTATCATTTTGAATCTCCCCAGTAAATTTTCTTTGTGTTCAAGTAAAGAATAAGCTAGAGGTCAATAAACTCTCACCTTTAATACTGAATACAAATCTAGTCATCACAGTAGTCAAACTTTAGACCCTCCTTCCTTTTGTGAATTGAAGATTTTAGCTCTTACAAGACCAAAACATCAATAAATGAGAACAATTGAGGGATACAAATATAAGAATGGGAGAGACTTAATCCCACAGATGGAGATATGAACAAAGGAGTTTGGATTAATAAAGCAAATGGTCCCTTTAAACTACTTCTAATCTTTAGAATGATATCTGTAGAGGTTTCTCAGTACTCACAGGGATTGAGACAAAGTCTGAAAAACATGACATTTTACGCACACACATCTTTCACACGACACTAAAATTAAGGTTCAGAATACGAAGTGACAACAAAAATTTATTTCCTATTTAACACAAGAAATAATTTTTTTTTAATCTGAGAAGGAGGAGTACATTAGCCATTACTACTCTGGTTTTTAAAAAGTATTCTACCTATATTAGCTAAGAGGAAATAGTAAACAAAAAAAATTAATGAGTGAAAACAGCAATAACCAAGGAATTCTTATCATATAAGATAAGGTAATGGTCATGAATAAAATGTAAATAATGTCCATGAGCAGGGTAAATTATTAATATTTTAATTCACTGGGGTTTATTTATAGCTCCCCTCGGTAAAAAATAAAATTATTAGTTTGTGCAATGTTCTCTAATAAGAACTATTGTTCTTTTAAAAAAAAATTTTAAAAAGAATGATACCAGCCATCAGCTAGAGTATCCAAGACCTATGAAATGTACACATTCATATCAACTTTAAACACACCAACTCTTATTGACAGCACCAATATAATGAATAGGCTTTAGTTTAAACAGATCATTTTAATTTTCTAACAAAAAAGGAGAGAGAGTATATTGTATCTCACATAGCTGGCTTACAAAATGCCTTAAATCTAGTAGGAATTAAATAAAGATAACTGACTACTCCAGTCTTCTAATGGTGATATCCTAGCTATGGGAGCTGTGTCCATGGTTATGTGATCCTTAACTAGCCTTGTTGCCTTCAGTCTCGCTTGCTCTCATTCATCTTCTAGGCTGTAAAATAATCTTTCTGAAAACAAACTCCTATCCTGACTTAAAAAAAAAAAAAGCCTACAGAATAAAATTCCAACTCTCTTTCTTAGCATATCTCATTACAGGGACCCTTTATGATTTGGCTGCTATTTATCTAAACAGCCTTATAACCTTGTACCCACCTAGAATGCTGAGCAGCCAGCCATTCCTTGTGTGTGACCAGAGGTGTTGTTCCACATCTTGACATCTGTAGCATCTGCCATAGGTGCCACCCATATCCTTCAGGGCTCACCATTTTTGTGAAAGCAAACTGTGGGGTTTTGCTTGCAACTCTTATCTATTGGCTTTGTCTGGTGGCTGGAGTCTATAGGAATGCATCTGTGAAAAATCTAAAGAGCTGGAGAATCAACATCTGTGAGCAGCCCTTAACCACAGAATGATCGGTGCTTGTGAGTAAGTCCAAGTAATAGTTCATAGATTCTCCAGATTCTCCCAAGAGACTGAGACGTAGTTGTCACAGAGGAAACCTGCTACCAAAAGAAAACAAACAAAACAAAAAACAAAAAAAAAACCCACTCTTCACAGTCATTCTTACTTTCCTTCCTTCCGTGTCTAACTTCTCACTCTCCTACTAGTGCTTCCTCCCAAGTATATTCAACTCTGTCCCAGAGTCTACTTCCAGAGAGAATTCCATTCCAAAACCCCTTTAAACATGTAATTCCCACTTTTGGAAAATACTCTTCTCTTCCTCTCTATTTGCCTGGGAATTCCTATGCATCCTTTAAGAAAAAACTTCTCAAATCTTAATATCATACAAATCGATAGAGATCTTATTAAAATGAAAATCCTGATATGGTATGTCCATAACAGAACCTGAGATTCTGCAGTTCTAACAGACTTCCAGACGATGCAATGACCTGGTATGATGGCTTGGGTATAATTTGAGTGTACCCAAAGGTCTCTTGTGATTGAAGCCTTTTTCAGCAGGGCCGTGCTATTTGGAGGTAATGGTAGCTTTGGGAGGTGAGGCCTGGTGAGACATCCTTAGTTCTTTGGAGGTATGCTCACGAGGTAATTCTCATGGGACTCCTTCTTGACTCTTGAAAGAGGGCTGTTATAAAAGCCTGAGTTTGGCCACATGCAGCTGTCTTTGCTTCTGGTTCATGATGTAACTACCTGTGTGCTCCTGCACATGCTCCATGCATCTGCCATTTGCTATGAGGTCCCCAAATGAGCTAGGTCAGGCACTATGTCTTTGGACCTCTAAAAGTGAACTAAATAATTTTTTTTCTTTACAAGTAACTTGGGTTAGGTATTTTGTTATAGTGACACAAAGCTGACTAATACACCTGATCTACAAACCATGCTTCAAGCAGCAAATAATTAAGACACAGTTTAAGAAACTTCTCCTTTGAAAGTCTCCAAAACTACCTTGTTCTCATGGTGAATTGTGCCTTTTTCTATGCTTACTACACTGTGTGGTAGTTCTATGCTTACAAGTCTGCCTCTCCAATGAGTGTGCCTTTAAGATGAGGATCATCTCTTTCTTATCTGTGTATACACAGTAACTAGCATATTGCCTGACATGTTACCCATACCTAGTAAGCATTTATTAACTGAAAGAATTAATGAACACATTAAGATTTTACAGCTAGCTTCACCATTTTTTATATGTACACATATTGTATTCTGACACATTCAACCAATTAGTCAAATGTACTTTAAATATGAGTTATATAGATCATTTAGCTTCCTAGTTTATTATCCATGTTAAATCATGGACTTCAGGATTTCAGAACAATAAAACAGGTTTTAGAATTTCTGCCATAGGAATATTTAATGGTATATGTAAACATCTTCCTAAAATAATTTGCTGAATTCCCACCTAAGTGTTAGTGGAAGTGTCAAACATCACTGGAATTCCTTCTTTGCATTCATATTTAAAATCCATGGATTGATGTTGTGTGAGTTAGTCACCCATTGGTTCCAAGAAGAGATGGTAGTGGTGGTGGTAGAGTATGGAGGGTAAATAAATGCAACAGAAATCACACGAGACCATAGAAAGAAGTACTTGAGGGATTCTTCTACTTTACCCACAGCAAATTGTTTGCAAATACTATTGCCTTCAGAATCTCAGAAATCAACTCCTTGTTCATTCCAGCTGCTTCCTCCTTAAGAAAAATTCAGTGTAATGTAGTGAAATTAAATCTATCAAGGGAATAGCCTATATGGTATCCTTAGATGGACAACTAATGGAAATAGCATCTGATCTTTCTACTTTAAGATGCAGGAACAGAAACTAGGGTGTTTTCAGCATATCAAGTTCTGAGCTAGATAATAGCCCTGATAATGGACTAAAGTGAAATGTGAGGCCTGCAATAGTGGTTGTTGGTAGTCAGCTCCTATCTCATTCCAGCTTAATTCCCTCATCATTAGAAATCAACCTTGAGCACATAAGAAAGATGTTCTCATGACAAGGACAGTGGCAACTGAAAGGACTTGGCATATTAAGATTAACTAGACAAGAACTTGAATAATGTTTTGTATTTATTTGTATCTATTACATTGTATTGTAATTCTTAATGTCTAGGCCTAGGTTTCCAATTAGGTAAGTCAAGTTCTTGAGGCCAGGAATCATTTTAATTCTTCTTTTTCTCCAGAAAAATGCCTGACCTATTGGAGTTATTCCATTAATAACCATTGCATTAATTATCCAATGAATGAATATAACCACATCATATTGTTAAAACAGCACCAAGCAATAGATTTAAGCTTTGGGAGTCCAGAGAGCAAGAGAGGCATCATAACAGTTTAATAAAGATTTTACTAATTCAAAAGGATGTATTTAAAATCAAAGCCAGGAATTTTCAAGATGGTGGATTAGAGAAAGGCTTCATTCCTAGTTGTTCCCTGGCTCGGGATTCAAGCAGCAGGAGCATAGCTTCTCAGCAAGGTGGGTAAAAAAGCAATTTCACTAAATTCAATATTGGATAATCAGAGCATCTTAGAGACTCAGAAATTCAGGTGCATTGAACAAAGAAAGAGTACACTGGAGTCAAGCCAGTTGTAGAAGTGACAGCAAGTGCTGGTTCACCACAGAGGAGAAGGAGAACACAAGGAACAGATTTGGCACTGAAAAATCTGTAGCTAAGCAGCCTGAATTAACTGATCTTGAAGCTGCACCAAAATCTGGTGTTTGAGAAATGCTCTATGTTTCTCAACTAGCTACAGAGAGGTGCGGTGGGAGCCATCGGCTATGCTACAGGTTGCTGCTGCAGGAGCCCAGGAGATCTTAGCAAACATTGCCATACTGCCCTGGTAAACACTTACTGTGTGGCCTAGGGTATACCAAACACCATATGAATGAAACAGGCACAGGGAAGATTGCCGCAGTCTGGCTGGGCACAAATCACGAGCCACTCAAGCAGGAACAAACTTTATTTCTGAACTCCACCAGCACACTTCATACACGCTCCCCGGGAACGCTCCCAAACGCCACACGGTGCCTCCAGGAACCAGCAACCGGAAATATCCCTCCTCCGGCACTTCCCCAACCAATGGGAACTCTCTGGGAATCCCCAAGAGAGCTCAAGGGTACCTCTGCCAGAACTCAAAAGTCATCATCTTAATGGCTCCCTAGCGTCACATCTCAACCACTACTTCTAGCAAAAATGCCATGCGTCATCCCGACTCGGCTGTGGCCCTCAACAGAAGATTCTACTCAGGATTCAAGTCAGAAAAAAGGAAAGGAGCCAAACTGGCTTTTCCTTTGAGTCTGGCAGCTCACACTTAATGGTTTAGATATGTTGTCTCTGAAAAGCTCATATGTGAGACAATGCAAGAAGGTTCAGAGGAGAAATTATTGGGTTTTAAAAGTCTTAACCCAGTCAGTGAATTAATCCCCAATAAGAATTAACTGAGTGGTAATTGAAGTAGTAGGGTGTGGCTGGTGCAGGTGGGAATTGGGGCATGGCTTCAGGGTATACATTTGTATCTGACAAGTAGAGATTCTCTGTCTCTTTGCTCTCTGATCATGGTGTGAGCTGCTTACCTCCACCAAGGTTTCCTGCCATGATGTTTAGCCTCACCTCAAGCCCCTAGGAATAGAGCCAGCCTTCTATGGACTAAGACCTCTGAAACCATAAGCTTTCAAATAAACATTTCCTCCCCACAATTGTGCTGGTCAGGTCTCTTAGTCATATCAGTGAAAAAGCTGACAAAACATCACATGACCAGCTAAAAAGGATCAGGCATCTGAATAGGCAGTGTGAATACATTCAGGGACTAAGTCTGGGAAGGCTGTGTTTGGGGGCAACAGAGTGGGTGGGAGATTGACTCCCCTGCCCCAACAGTAGAATTCTTATGAAGCTCCTGACATCCAGACTTGCAGCAGAGATTGGCATCTGCCTGGCCCTAAGGGTGTGTTGATCTAATCTCTCAGAGCAGATACCACCCACCAAGCCCCTAAGGCCTGATTAGACCTCAGCCTCTGCAGCTGGAACTCCTGTCATAGAACTCTTCAGTAGTCCCATCCTGGGAGTGCATTGATCTGTTTATGTAGACCAAACTCCAGTGAGAGTACTTCCCACTCCATCCTATCTTATACTGGTGAGAAGGGAAGTTGAGAGCTATTTCAACTAGCTTCAGTCTTAGACCATTCCACTTGGCAGCTCAGTGAACAACACAAAAAGAGGAACTGGTTAACTCTTATTTATTCGTATTGTCTCCCTCTCCCTCTCTCTCTTCCTCTCCTTCTCCCTCCTCCTCTCCCTCTCCTTCTCCCTCTCTTTCTCTTCCTCTTCCTCTCCCTCTTCCTTTTTTTTCTCTCTCTCCATAACCCAAGAAGAAACAGAAAGGACAGTTGGACATAAGCAATGACCATCCATTCTCATTGACTATTTTGACCACTTCAGCAGAGACAATTTCTTCATATTAAGAATCTTTTTTCCATTGTGTGTATGTGTGTTTGTGTGTTTGTTCTTGCTGTGCTGATTAGTTCATGAGTGTATATACATATTTGGGGATTCCCCCTCCCCTCATTTTTAGCATTTTTTAATGAAGGTTTTTTTTCCTTGCCTTGTCTTTTGAGAGTTAGGATTTTGGTTTCTTTTACTTTGAATTGATTTGTTTTTCTTGTTTCTCTTTCTCTTCTTTTTTCATCCTCTAGCAGTCAGATTTTCTTGTTCTCTCTCTCTCTCTCTCTCTCTCTCTCTCTCTCTATATATATATATATATATATTATATATTATATATTTTTTTCCTATTTTTCTCCTATTTCTTTATGATCATCACCTGCTACATTTCTTCTGAATTCCCTCTGTTCAATTTTTCGACATTATAAACACTCTTCTATCTTCCTATCACATTTTATTTCCTCTTAATGAACTGAGATTTTACCATCTTTTAGAACTAATTGGTTTATATAACTCCTGTCTCCACCATTCATGCAGTTGCAATTATTACTGCTGTGGATGACATAGTTGACACCTGCTGCTTGCTTTAATGCCAGATTTAGTTCATGATTATTTACTCTTTTTGCTATTGGCAATTACTGACCTCATTGTCCTTGATTTTTAGTCATAATTGAAAGGCAAGTGACTCACCCGAGATGGAGATTCAACCAAGAGATTTTGTTGGGGCTCTGCCTGAAGGGGGAGAAAAGGAGAGGCAGAGAGCAGAGAGAGGAGAGGAGGAGGGCAGAGAGAATGAGAGCAGGGAGAAAGAAGAGGAAGAGGGCAGAGAGGAAGAAGAAGAGGGCAGAGAGCAGAGCTTGCAAGCTTGGGCTTAAGAAGGGTTGCATAGGAATGTGGTGGGTGTCGATTGGCAGGGTGACTCAGGAACAGCGATGGGACACTGTGTCCTGCGGGGGCTGGTGGAGAAAACTTTTGAATTTGGGGCTCTCTGACTTGGCACCCTTCAAAGAGGACGGGGAGGGGTAAGGGATTGCATGATGCTCTCGCAAGACAGAAACTTAACTTCAGCGGGGAGTCTCCCACACACCCAACAATGATTAATGTTATAGATGTCATAGTAAGAGTCAGACGTTTATTTTAATGCTGTCTATTATGGCATTGGTTATAACTATTATTTGTTTTCTCCTATTCTGTGAGGTACTGAGAATCTACAGGAACACTACAAGTTCACAGGATAGAGACTCTGCAGCTTAACTGAACTCTGTCAAAGATAGTACAACTTGCTCCATACACAAATTATTGACAGTCAAACTTTAGGTATACTTTAATACAAAGAATAGAAGAAACAAAATCCCAAACTAATAACCAGGCCCCAAATAGAAATAGCTAAGATTGGGCCCTTGAGTCCCACACATGAACATCTACTACTACAGCAAGAGAGAGAGAGAGAGAGGAGAGAGAGAGAAAATTAACACAAAGAATATTGGAGAATCTCAATCTAGATAATCTAGGGTACTTTGTTAAGAGAAGGCTGTGGCCCTAGAAAGGCCCATACACAAGAGTGGAAGAGAAACCCATCCCAACAAATGCATAAAACCCAATACAGGAATGAAAGAAATTATGAAAAAAAAAAGTAACATGAAACATCCTAAAGTTCATAATTCACCATCAACTGACCCCAAAGATATTAAAATGAATAAAATATCAGGTAAAGAATTCAAAAGATTGATTATTAAAAATGGTGAATGAATTCCAAGAGAACACACAAAAACAACTGAATTATTTAAGGAAGTCTGTACAGAATATGAATGAGAAATTCAATAAGGAGATACAAATTCAGAAAAAAAAATCAATCAGAAAGACACAATAAATCAAATAAAATGTTTGGTTGAAAGTCTCTCTAATAGAGTAGACTGTACTGAAAACAGAATCTTAGAGTTGGAAGACAACCTATTTAGCCTTGAGGATTCAGGAAGTATTATTTTAAAGAAAATGTAACCACAATCAGAGTACACAAGAAATATAGGATAACATTAAGAGACCAAATTTTAAAATCATTGGAATATATGAGGATTCCAGGATTCAGGCTAATGGAATGGATAACCTCTTCAGGGAAATGATAGTGGAAAATTTTCCAAACCTTAAGAATGAGATGGATATCCAGATACAGGAGGCAATCACAACCCCAAATAAACAGGATCAAAAGAGAACCTCTCCATGACACATTATAACTAAAATGCCTAAGATTCAAAATACGGATAGGATTTTAAAAGCCTCGAGAGAAAAATATCAGGTCATGTTTAGAGGTAAGCCAAACAGAATTATTGCGAATTTCTTAAAGCAAACTCTTAAAGCCAAGAGTGTGTGGAATGATGTGTTTCAAGTCCTTTAAGAAAATAACTGTCAAACAAAGTTTATATAATCTGCAAAACTATCCTTCAAAATCAAAGAAGAAATAAACATCTTCCAGGATAAGCAGAAACTAAAAGAATTTATGAAAATTAAGCCAGGACTAAATAACTTAATTAAATAAATACTTCATAGAGAAAAAAAAATCAAAAAACAAACCCCAGAGTTCACAAATGAACAAATCTCATTTGAAGAATTGCTAAGCAAACAAGAAACATGACTGCTGTGGTCAGCTTTTTTCTGCTACAACCAAAATAAATGACAAGAAAAATTTTAGAAGAGGAAAAGTGTATTTGAGAGCTCCTGTTTCAAACATCTCAGTCCATAGACAGCCAGTTCCATTGCTCTGAGCCTAAGGTGAAGCAAGACATTATGGTAGAAAGGTATGGAAGAGGAAAGCAGCTCAGAACATGGAACAAGGAACAAAAGAGAATATGCTCCAGAGACAAAATATATACTCCAAGGATATGTCCCTAGAGAGTCACCTCCTCCACCTACACCCTACCTGCCTATAGTTCCCACTCAGCTAATCCATTCAAGTTAATGAATGCACTGATTACATCATAACCCAATCATTTCACCTCCAAACTTTCTTGCATTCTCTCACCCTTAAGTTTTTGGAGGACACCTTATATCTAAACCATAACATTCTTTTCCTGGCCCCCAAAAGCTTATGCTCATCTCACAATGAAAAATACATTTACTCCATTTTGAGACTCTCCATGTTCTTTTTTAAAAAAATATTTCTAGTTGGACACAATAACTTAATTTTATTTATTTTTATGTGGTGCTGAGGACCTAACCCAGTGCCTCACATGTGGTAGGCAAGTGATCTACCTACCACTGATCCACAATCCCAGCTTCTCTATATTCTTAACAGTCTCAGCATTATCAAAAGTCCATGTCCATTGTCTTATTAGAGGAAACTAAATCTGATTAAGAAAAAAAAAAAAGAAAAAAGTTCATGTCCAAAATCTCCTCTGAGACTCCAGGCAAACGTTCAGCATGAGCTCTTGTAAAAACCAAAAGTTGCATACATCCAATATATAAAGGCATAGAGTAAAAATTTCCATTATACAAGGGAGAGATAGGGACACAGAAAAAAAATAGATGGGACCAAACCAACACCAAAATTCAGCTGGACAAAAAAATCCTATAGTTCCATCTAGGACAAATGGCATTGTGATTTTATTTCCAAAGCAGCTGACATGGCCTCTCTCTTGGCTTATTTCTGTTCTAATTTCTGCAACTTTTCTCAACAGACATTCTGGCATCTCTTAATCTCAGGGTTTTCTCTCTGCTGCTTCTGCTTACTTTTCATATCTCATGCATTGCCTTTTCATAGGCAGCCCACAGGGACTCTGACCCTACTGAATCTTGCCTTGAAATCTCAGTGGGTGCCTCCATTACTCCCTAATTCCAGCATTCTGCATTCAAGTGGTTACCATCAAATTCTGCCACCATCTTGAGCAGTACTAAGCCTTCAGGGATGTTGGCTGTAGCAGTTTCTGTGTGCATTGAAGGCTGAGCACTGTGAAACAACTTCCTAGTCCCCTCTGTGTAAGTAAGGTGCCCCAATGTACTTTTCTGAAAGCAGTTTTTACTTTTCTACTCTTGTGCCTCTGATGGGTGTGGTCTTACAAATTCCTGAGGTGCTTTCAAGCCATCTTTACTATTCTTTTTTAGTAAAGTATTTACTGTTTCTTTAGTGGCTTCGATGTCTTTAACAACCCCACCTTTCTTAGCCCCAGTTTTACTCATAGTTTTTTGCCCAAATTATAATTTTTTTCAAGTCTTTAAGCTGGCTGCTTCTGCTCCTGATGATCACAATAAACTTGGCTAAAATACATAAGTAATATCCATGCCACAGCCTGAATAATATGCTGCCAGAATTTTTTTTCTGCCAAATTAAGAAGTCCATCACTTTTAAATTCAGTCTTACAGAAATTCTAAGGGCATGGGCAAAATAGAAACTACTTCTTAGCCAGAATGTAACATAAATGACCTCAAATCCAATTTCCAATACAGTCCTCCTTTTTCCCTATAAACCTCATGAAAACAGTCTTTACTATGTACAGTCCTATCCGCATTCTGGTCTTATCAGCTCCCACCAGAATCACCCATTAAGCTCTGCTCATAACAATCTAAAACTTTTCCAGTTTGTGTCTTGAAACTTTCCAAAAATTTTCCCCAAAATTCCAAAAAGCTTCAAAAGCTTCTGAACCACATTGTCAGGTAAGACACAACAACAACCCCACTTCTCAGTACCAATTCTGTTTTAGTCAGCTTTTTCACTACTGTGACCAAAAGATCTGACAAGAACAATTTTACAGGAGGAAAATTTTATTTAGGGTCATGTGGTTTCAGAGGTCTCAATCCATGGATTGCTGACTCCATTGCTCTGGGCCAATATGAGGCAAGACATCATGATGGAAAAGTATACAAAAGAAAACCAGCTCAGAACATGGAATCAGGAAGCAGGCGGAGGGGACTCTGCTTTCAAGGAACAAAAATATACCCCAAAGGCATGACCCTAGAGACCAACCACCTTTAGTAACATCTTACCTGCCTACAGTTATCACCCAGCTAATCCATTCAACTGGATTAATGCACTAATTAGATTAAGGCTTTCATAAACTGACCATTTTACCTCTTAAATGTCTTGCATGTGTCATACATGAGCTTATTGGGGACACCTTATATCTAAATCATAACAAAGACCAAATTAAATATTAGGAATAAATAAAAATGGCAGAAATTAATAAACATCTCTCTATAATAAAATTAAATGTAAATGGTCTCAACCCTGCAATTAAGACATTGGCTATTAGAATGGATTGAAAAAAAGGTCCAACTATATGTTATTTGTGAGAGATGTGATTTATCTTACAAGCAAACACAGTCACAGGATGAAAGCGAAAGGATAGAAATTGATATGAGATATAGCCTGAAAACAAGGAGGAGTAGCTATGCTTATATCTGGCAATGCAGAGTTCAAACAAAAACTAATCAGAAAAGACAAAGAAAATCATTTCATACTGGCAAAAGTAACAGTCCAAGAAGATAAAACAATAGTAAACATTTATGCCCCAAAGATAGTGCAACTAATTATGTAAAAGAGACCTTGCTCAAATTAAAGTCTCAGATAGATCCCATTATAGTAATATTGGGAGATTTCAATACACCTCTCTCACCATTAGATAGATCATCCAGACATAAACTCAGTAAAAACTCTTTGGATGTGAAAATATTATAAATCAAGTGGACTTAATGGACATCTATAAAACATTTCATCCAACAACTAGTGAATACAATTTCTTCTCAGTAGCTAATGGAACCTTCTTCAAAATAGACCACATTTCAGGCCATAAAGCAACTCTTGGCAAATACAAAAATATATATAATTCCTTGTATTTTATCAGATTATAATAAAATAAATTAGAAATCAACACAAAAAATACAGAAACTATATGTACACGTGGAGATCAAACAATACACTTTTGAATGATGAATGGGTGATAGACAAAATCAGAGGATAAATTTACAAATTTCTAGACTCAAATAGAATAGTGCTGCAATGTACCAGAACCTAAACACTATGAAGGCAGTTCTAAAAGGAAAGTTTATAGTTATGAGTGCCTACATAAGACCATCAGAAACGTCCCAAATAAACAATCTAACGATGCATATCAAGACCCTTAAGAAGAGCAAAACAATTCCAAAATTGGTAGAAGGAAGAAAATAATTGATAAAAAACAAAATCAATAAAATTGACCATTTTTAGAAACAAAAATTATCAACAAAATTAAAAATTGGTTCTGTGCAAATATAACAAGATTAATGAGCTCTTAGCCAAATTAGCAAAGAGAGAAAAAGACCCAAATTAATATAATTAGAGATTAAAAAGAAAAAAGAAAGAGAGAAGTTACCACAGACATCACAGGAACACAGTGAATCATTAGGAACTATTTTGAAAATTTATACTCCAATAAATTTAAAAACCTAAAAGAAATGGGTACATTGTTATACACATACAACCTACCAAAACTGAATACAGATATCATAGAAAAACAAAACAGACCAAGAACTAGTAATGAGATAGAAGCAGTAATAAAAAATCCTTCCAACAAAGAGAAGCCAAAGACCAGATGAATTCTCAGCTGAATTCTACAAGACCTTTAAAGAAGAACTGAACCCAATGCTCCTCAAATTATTCCATGAAATATAAAGGGAAAGAACACTTCCAAAATCATTCTATGAAGCCAGTATCACACTCATACCAAAATCAGATAAGGACACATCAAGGAAAGAAAACTATAGATGGACATCCCTCATGAACTTTGATGCAAAAATCCTTAATAAAATTTTAGCAAATCTTATTCAATAATCTATTAAGAAGATTGTACCTCATAATGAATTGGTTTTATCCCAGAAATACAAGAATTATTTAGCAAACACAAATCAATAAATGTAATTAATCATATAAATAAAATTAAAGACAAAAATCACATAGCCATCTCAATAGATACAGAGAAGGCCTTTGACAAAATTCAACACCTATTCATGATCAAAATACTGAAGAAACTAGGGATATAAAGAACTTAACTAATATCATACAGGCTATATAATAAAAAGCCAAAGTAAACCTTATAGTAAATGAGGGAAAACTGAAAACATTTTCTTTAAAATCTGGAACAAGACAAGGATGTCCACTCTCACAACTCCTATTTGGTATAATAATATAAAGTCTAGCTAGAGCAATTAGTGAAGAGAAGAAAATAAAAGGAATAAAAATAGGAAAGGAATAGATCAAATTATCACTGCATGCAGATGATATGATCCTATACTTAAAGTTTCTAAAAAATATGCTAGAGTTTATAAACAAATTTAGCAAAATAGAAGGTTAAAAAAAAACAGCATACAAAGATCAATACTTTCCTATATACCAACAATGAATCTGCTGAGAAAGAAATCAGGAAAACAATCCTACTCATATAGCCTCAATAAAGATAAAATACCTAGGAATAAAGTTAACCATGGGAGTGAAATATTTCTGTAATAAAACTATAGAACACTGAAGAAGACACAACAAGATGACAAGACCTCCCATGTTCATGGATAGGCAAAAATTAATATTGTTAAAGGCCATTCTATCAAAAGCAATACAGATTCAATGCAATTCCCACCAAAATACCAATGACATTCTTCACAGAACTAAAGTGAAAAATCCTACAATTTATTTAGAAGAATAAAAAACTCAGAATATCCAAAACAATTTTAAGCCAAAAAAAACAATGCTAGAAGCATTATAATACCTGACTTCAAATTATGCTACAGAGTTATAGTAACAAAAACTGCATGGTACTGGCATAAAAACAGACATACAGACCAATTACACAGAATAAAATACACAGAGACAAATCCACTCAGGTACAGTTATCTGATCTTGACAAAGGTGTCAAAAACATACATTGGAGAAAATAGTTTTTTTAACAAATCATGCCAGGAAAAATGGTTATCCATATGCAAAAAAAAAAGAAAAAAAAGTGAAACTCTGCCTTATATCTCATTTTGCACAAAAATCAACTCAAAATGGATCAACGATCTAGGAATTCAACCTAGATCTTCCATTCAGATGGTGCAACTCCTAGAAGAAAATGTAAGGTCAAAACAAACTTATAGGCACAGGCAACAACTTTCTCAATAGGACCCCTAAAATTCAGGAAATTATGCCAAAAGTTAGTAAATGGGATGGCATCAAATCAAAAAGCTTCTGTGCAGCAAAGGAAACAGTTAAGAATGTAGAGAGAAAATCTACTGAATCAGAGGAAACATCTGCTCGCCACTTTCCTGCTAGAGGATTGATATCTAGAATACATAAAGAACTCAAAACACTTGACATTGTAAAAATAACCTGATCAATAAATGGGCAATGAATTAAATTAAATTAAATTTAAAATTAAATTTCTCAAAATAATAAGTACAAATTGCCAATGATTATATAAAAAATGTTCAACATCATTATCAATTAGGGAAATGCAAATCAAAACCACACTGAGATTTCATTTCATACAAGTTAGAATGGCAGTCATCAAAAATATAAACAATAATAAATTCTGGAGAAGATGAAGAGGAGAAAAAAGAACACTTTTACATTGTTGGTGGGATTGTAAATTATAGCAAACTATGGAAATCAGTATGGAGGTTCTTCAAAAGACTAGGCATGGAACCATCATATGACTAAGCTAAACCACTCTTTGGTATTTATCCTAAAGAATTAAAGTGTTAAAACTAGAGTGATACCAGTATATCCATATTTATAACAGCATAGGTCACAATAACCAAACTATGGAACCAGGTTAGGTGTCTATCAACAAATGACTAGATAAAGAAAATATGATATCTATACATAATGATTTTTTATTCAGCCATGAAAATGAAATTATGTCATTTGCAGGAAAGTGGACAGAACTTGAGACCATATGAAAAGTGAAACAAGACAAACTCAGAAAGTCAATGGTCATATTTTTTATCTGATATGTGGAAGTTAGAGAATAAAAAGGAAAAGAAAGATGGGGGATCTCATGAAGATCAAAGGGAAATCAGTGGAATAGAGAAAAGGAACAAGGGTGTTAGAGGAGGGGAAAGAAGAGGGAAGTAGTGAGGAGTGTTATTGGCCAAATTTTTATTGGTATATTGTGTGCATGTGTGAATATGTAACAACAAATTCCACCTTTATGTACAACTATAATATACTAATGGAAAAAAATAGGTGGAAATGATAAAATTAAATCCACAATGAGATATAACTTCAAACACACTAAGATGGCTCTGTAAAAGACCAACCAGAGCCACAGAGGGAGAGAATGTAGGAAACTAAAACTGTCATGGATGGCTGGTGGAAACATTAAATGGTACATCCACTTTGAAAAACAGTTTGACAGTTTCTTAAAAAGTTATGTATATATTTACAATAGCCCAGCAATTCCATTTTTAGTTATATACTCAAGAGAAATAATAACTTTCCATGACTTATGTATGAATGTTCACAGAAACATCATTCGTAAGAGCCCCAAACTGGAAACAGCTAAAAAATTTATCAACATCGGTGAACTTTGAAGATATTATGCAGAAGCAAAGTATATGGTATGAGGAGATGGCAGTAAAAAGAATAGATCACTGATAGGTGCTAAAATATTTGCAAAATTTACAAAATTTAACTTATTCTAACAGAACTTTTATTATTTAGCATTCCTTTTCCTATCCTAAGAATTTGTGGAGTGCTTAAACTATCCATTAGACACTTCCCACAAAATCTTGTTATCATTGCTTACAGTTCTAGTTGTACCCCTCCCAAAACCAAAACTATTTATATGATTAAAATGCAAGTAAATTTATCAATACATGTTATCAAACTGGAGTTCAACTCAGAAATTCTCGTACTCCTTCTCTCTCTGAATTCATCATCTTATTGCTATAGCAAAAATTGTAAGTCCTTTACTTCAAATCTGAGGACAATAAGTTTTATTAGCCTTTTGTATGTGAAAATTTCTTTGTTTTGTCATATTTGAATACTCGCATTGGTAAGGATATAGAGAAATCGATACTCTTGTACATTTTTAGTGGGAATGTAAAACAGTGCAGCCACTTTAGAAAACACTATGTTCCTCAGAAAATCAAAACTAGAATTACCTTATAATCCAGTAACTCTGATTCTGAGTAAATAACTAAAATAATTTAAAGTAGGGTCTCAAAGAGGTGGTTACAACATCTATATTCATAGTAGCATTCATTTGCAAAAGGGTAGAAGCAAACTCCACTGGTAGGGAGTATGTAAGCAAAATGTAATGTATACATAAAATTAAATATCATTCATCCCAAAAAAAGAGGAAATTCTGACGCATGGTATAACACGAATGAACCTTGAGCATATTATGTTAAGTGAAATAAGTCAATTACATAGATAAATACTAAATGATAACACTTATATGAGGTACCTGGAGCAGTCGAATTTTTAGAGACAGTCAGTAGAATAATGGTTGCCAGGGCTCAGGCAAGAGGAGAATGAGGAGTTGTTTAATGGATATAGAGTTTCTGTATTGTAAGATGAAAGAGTGCTGGAAATTGCTTGCACAGCAATGTGAATGAACAATATTGAATTACGCTTAAAACGATTAAGATGGTAAATGATGTTATGTATATTTTACTAGAGTTAAAAATAAACATAAATAGAAAAAAAGAAGAGTAGAGACAACTGAAGCCACACAGCAGGAAATTAAGGAGCAGTTAAATAGGAAATGAAAATCAGAGATAGTATGTGAAGATCTATGCTTTTAAAAATTAAAGAGTACATGAAAATCTATTCTTTCAAAAATTGAGGGAGACTTTCTGAAAAAAAATACGGGAAGAAAATGCAAAGTTATAACAGATCAACAATTCCAACTACCTAAAATTTAAGACATTTGAAGGTCACACACAACCTTAAAAAAATGAAGAGATAAATATCAAATGAAGAAAAATATTTATTTTTAAAAAAGTGACCTACAGAAGAATAATATCTTTAATATTTAGATATCTAATAATAATAGATAACTTTTATTAGTTATAACATACTTTATCATATCACTCCTTGCAGCCTCTCTTAGACCTGAAAATATTTATTATTCCCCACTTTAAAAGTGAGAACCAAAGCACACAGTCATTCTGTCATCTGCCCATTCATGTTCCACTGAAGCGGCATAACTAGCATGAAGCTCAGAAAATCCACTGTAGAGCACCTGTGATTTTTAACGACTGAACTCTGTTATGGAAAATATGAATACTCCAAAGAGAAAAAAAAGATAAAGGAAATGAATAGTTAAACTTAGAGAAGAAAAAAAAATAATCAAAAATAAAAACATATTCAACCCATGAGTCACCAAAAAAATAAAATACCATTGTTTATATTTCAAGTTGACAGAAATTTCTTCCCACTATGATACTTTTTGAGCATGAGGTTACAATGAGAAAGATTAGCAAAGAAATTGAAAAAGCTGGAAAATTGATGAGGCCAGATAAAGAAAGAGAGGGAGGGAGGAAGGGAGGGAAGAAAGGAAGGAAGGGAGGGAGGGAGGAAGGGAAGGAGGGAGGAAGAGAGGGAGGGAAGAGGATAGGCAAGGGAGAAGCAAAAAAGAGTTAAAGAGAGAAAACCTAACATCTTCTTTTTATTTTCATTTCCATGGGAGTACATATACTATAAAATAACCAGGATAGCCTTTCATTGCAGAGAGAAAACTCATTGAGAAGCTAGAAAAGATTTTGTAGACCAAACATTTTAAAGATGGTGGTAGATCAATAGCCAAGGTCATGGCAAAGAGAAGCAGATCGGCCCTAATAAACTGTGAACCCAAAGCCAAAACTTGCTACTGAGGTCTTTGCTTTACCTGCCACCAATCTTTGTTTCTGCTTACATACTTGTTTGTTGTAATCAAACCTCTGCCTCAAACCCCACACTCTGCTGGTTTACAGGGATTTGGAGGACAGAGAAAGAAAAGTGACATGGATTTGCAGCAACAGACTTCCAGGTAAGCAATTTTTTCCCTTCACCTCTAGTCCTGTAATGCTCCCGCACCAGTGACTTCCTAGTACCCCTGTGGCCCCCTCAAGTTCTCCTTAATTGGTTTTCAGTCTTCCTTTGTGTCTTTCCTTAAGAACTGAAGATACTGAAAGAGCAGAATTGTTCACACTCCACTACCTGGAAAAATTTTGAGAAGATTTGGAATGTGATAAATAATCATTTCTTCTGCAAACTAAGATCAAGTTGTCAATTAGGAAACAATATTTTTACAGTATTTTCTCTTTTCTTAACCATAACTTAAATTCAGCAGATAGTAGCTATGATTATTCAGTCAATACTCTTTTATCAAATATTTACTGAGTATCTATTACTAGAAGCCCAGTAGCATTTGGACCCTGAAGATAGAGCAGTAATGGGGTAAAATCTCTGCCCTTGAGAACTTCCTGTGGTAGAAAACATCCAGTAAGCAGAGAAGAAAAAATCATTTTGATCATTCTAGGATTAGAAGTGTTTTTTAAAAATAACTAAAGAGGAGGGAAGGGACTGGTTTAGATAGGGTAATATCTCAAGGTTTCTTGGAGGAGGTAGCATTTGATAGGACACCTGCATGACTGTAATACTTATGGCAGGAAAGAGTTGGAGTGATTGAGGTAGTGAACTATGTCCAAGTGGCTTTGGACCAGTGACGAATTAGGAGAATAGAAGAGAAGATTTCAGGTAAGTGGGCAGAGGGGTCACTAAAGTTTAAGTCCATAGTGAAGAGACTGGACTTCATTCCAATTGTGATTACAAACCACTGGGAATAGAAAGAAACTGACGTAATTATCTTTCTGGAAAAGTAAGGACATATGAAATGTTTTCCTAGAGTGTGTCTCACCCCATACTTTGGCATGGGTCTCATCCCATACTTTGGCATGGGTCTCCTATGGTGGCGAGAATGGAACAATAACTCAGGGCCCAGAGAAACAAGGTGCCCATGTAATATTTTAAGTTTCAATATAAGAAACAGATTCATTTCATTTTCAGAAATTTTAACTATGCTTCAAATATTAGATCATAATAAATGATTAAAGTCATTAATAAATTAGTGTGGCTTAACTAATGTGCATAGACAGAATAGGTGAGTTTGAGAAGTAGAAACACCCTCAGAATGGCTGCCCATTAACAAAACATCTCATGGGAGAGCTCAAGAAATTAGAAATACTGGTACTAGAGCAAAGAAACACCTAGGGAATGAGGCAATGGGACAGATGGTAGACAGGTACTGAGGACGAGCTTGAATATTTACATGAAAAAAAGAATGTAGTCTTCCTTAAGGTAAGGGCCATACCCTTGGTAGGAATTATTCATACACTGAGCAATTGCATAGCTCTTACCAGTGACCCTTATTGGCAACTGTTGCCCAGAAGTCAAACTGAGGAAACCAGAAACTTTTATTTTATCCATCTCATTGATGTAGGAGGAAAGAATCTGGAAAGCATCACTCTCTTACCACTTATATCATATAAGATGCGATTAAGTCAAAAGCTAACTGGTATCATCAAAAGAGCAAAAATAGAAATCTCAACATATTGAAAACCCAATACTGTTCCTGTACCCAGCTTCAATCTCAAGGACCTAAGCCAGGATTTCTAGCTATGAATGAGCATTTAAAATATCCTGCTGAAAAATTCAATAACTAAACTCACATGGACTTTAAAAATCTGAAGAACTTTCCTAAAATGTTTAAAATAAATTTTTACATTTGCTCAGGTGGTCCTGTAGAAACCCCTGAAAATAAGTACATTTTTCTCTGAACTTTCAAACAAAAGAAATTCGAAAACTGAGCTGTCTTTTGTTGTTGTTATCAGAAAGCTAGGACTAGACTCTATGACAACCATTATATTTTTTTTTTCATGTGGTTGCCTTGTTTCTCCCTTCTCATTGTAACTTCCTCAAGGACAGGAGCTGTTTACTTTTACAGCCCCCAGAGTACACGGTGGACACTCATTAAATGCTCTTGACTAACTGGCTCTCTGACACCACATAAACAGAATGAAAATAATTGACACCATCTCTATGGAAGAAGATGGAAATATAAAATTGACATTTCATATTACTGATACCCACCCTGTAGCAATCAAGAGTAAGTATTCTATCTTCAAAGTTGCTCCACAAATTCCAAGTAACATTCGTTTTTTAAAATCAGTTTATCATGGCCAGTAAGCTCTGTATTGACCTGGATATGATGTTGCCAAATTTAGACCTGATAGATGGATCTAAATGTTGTTAAATATTTGATGTTTCTTTTCCAAATTTCAAAAGCAGACACTTCACATAGAGACTTTTGCAGATGCCCTCCTCTGCTTACCTGTGTGAGTTAACAGACATCCTTCTGTGGATTTATCTTCCCTTGGGGTTTTAGTATTATTAAAGAGGAATATGCCTTTGTTGCTATGGTCAAGTGTTATTCTCTTTTATAGACTGAATAAACAGGACAACAAAGGCTCTTTCCTTATTTCTCTCTCTTTTACTCTCTGGATGTTTCATGATTATGAATAGTAATGATGAAGTCTTATTTGATCATATTTATACCCATTTATATTCTGAAATGGTGATGTTGACATTAGTGCCCATTTGTCGTTCTTATTCAATGATGATAAAATAGTTGATTAAAATCGATCTAAAGAATGCTTGATTTGCATATTATCTGAATTCCATCAACATTATTTCACTTTCCTCTCTAAGGAGCCTGCCTCTTTGACAGGAGTTTGAGAGAGGTTCCTGCTGAGTGGCATTTATGAATGGGAAGCCAATAATAACTGCAAATAATCAGGCCACTTGGATCTTATAAGAAAGCCACTTTGGTACTCTATCTAACAAGCCTCAGAAATTCTGACTTAATGTCCGTGTTCTAAAGGTACTCTGGTTCTTCAGAAAGACCTGCTGCCAGAAAGCAGAAGTCTGGTTCAGAGATGGGAGCTGCTTGCCATGGTAATCTCAACTGGAAAGATGAGAGATTGTTTGTGAACTATTTGTGCATCTCAAAAATGGTGCAGCAAACTAACTTTCCTGTTGGGGAAAAAATATTCTTTTTTTTCCTCAAAAAATGAAAACCATTGGGTCCTTCTGAGGGCAAGAAACTCTCCTGGAAGTTTATGTTGTTGATGCCAAGTGGAACCATAACCTTTTTGCTTATCTGTGACAAGAGGAAATCATCAAACATTTAGAGGAAATTTCAGATGGCCCTAAAGAATGGAAAGGCTACAGGAGAATCCTAAATCCTTCCTTTATTTGCACTCATTAGCATCACAATAAGGAGCCCTTATGCTATTGAGTAAAAGAAGTGTTTCTTGGTATTGTCAGGCATAGTGCTGAGAGCCAAGGCTTCTGGGGTGAGCATGACAGTTTAATGCTCACCTTCACAGCTCACCTAAGGATTAAAAGAAAGATAGACTTTGAACATGCTGTCTTCACCTAACCTTCTTTATGAGATCCAAGAAACAGAGCTGAAAAATACTTTTAAGGGAAGACCTGAAAGATGAGAAACTAAGGGCCAAAACAGGAGAGAAGAGTGTTTAAGGAGTTTAGAATACAAGTAGAGTGACCGACCACTAAGTCAAAAAAAAAAAAAAGTAAGCTACTTTTCATACAAAAATAACCTAACATTAACCCTTCCTTGGAAGTATCTTTTTATTTTCTCCCAAACATAACCTTATAAAATATTCTAAGCACTTTGCAAAGATGACCTCATTTAATCTTCAGAACAAATCTGTGACATAAGAACTGTCTGTCATGGGTTTTCAGATGGGGAGACCAAGGCATAGAGAAGTTAAGCAACTTGTTTATGGTAACAAATCTAGTAAGGCAGAAGAAAGGCATGCAAGTTTTATGCTTTGTGCTTTTAATTTTGTTTTTAACCACTATGTGTAAACAATCTCTTCATCTACTTCTAAGATAAGAGGTTGAGTGATTTTTAGCCTAAATCTTAAAAAAATCAAGATTTCATTGAATAGTGACTGAAAATAGTTAAGGATTATGAATAAATTACTTACTTAGGCTCCCTTTTTAAAAAAGTTATAATAGTGAATTCACTTTTATATATTCTAAGTTACAAGTCTAATAATAAATATGTGCATTCCCTATTTTAGCATACTGAATTCTCAAGAACACTGTGAGGTAGGCTTCATAATCTTCACTTTATAAAGAATTGAGAGTCAAACAGCTGAAGACATCTGCCAATGATTGCAAAATGCAAGTAGATAAACTGGGAATCAAACCAAATTGGCCTTCACATCAAAAATCTTTATTTCTTTATCTATCACAGTTATAAATTAACAAAAAAGTATATGCTATTTAAATCTTAAGATTGACAGTTGTATTCATAGATCCTGAAAATTAGATATCTGTGTATACTATAAACTACCACAAATTGTGCATCTTTTGAAATTACACAGATGACACCAGGGATAGGGACACAGTAACAGTGTCTATAACCCTGAAATCAGTCCACGTCAGAATTCAGGCTTTTGAGATTCAGATTATGGAGGTGCCAAGAAAAAGGGAACCTTCTCAAACAGGGATGAAAGAGCTACCTGAGTAATTAAGAAACAATAGATGAGAGGGCTTGCAGGAGAGGAATTCACAAATGGATATAAGAACTGTAGACACTGATGTGCGATTAAGGGAAGAAGGTAAACCCAGAGGGAGAGGAGATCTAAGGTTGAATCAATATCCCTATATCAGTATGTTTAAAGCTCTTAGAAATGAGAAAAAGCATTATTTGGCTAATCCCCTTATAAAAATTTCAGGAAATTTATTCTATATAGACCTCTGGGGGGAAAAATAAAAAGCATATAGAGAAAAATCTTCTATTTTCTTTATTTTTTTTTTTTAAATTTACAAATGTGTTAATAAGCTACTAACATTTGGTACATTCAGTTCTTTTAAGAGAAAATATTGCTTTATTTGTAGAAAATTGGTATGTGTTTACAATAAAAAAATGTAAAAATACTAATAATTTAAATTACTGCATACTTGAAAAACATCACAGCTGGGCATCATATTTCTGGAGCACACGGTAGAATACTATCTTCTGTCTGCTTCCTACCTTACAGTCACATGCACAGTCACTCACAAAAGAAAACTATCAGCTTATAATTGTAAATCCAGTACAACTAACTTTCCAGTTAAAACTGAAAAGGTTTAACACTGATAACCCACAGCATAGGACATTTTAAAGAATTCATCTCAGACAGAAGGAAATCATACACTATTGAATTTCTGAGATGCAGAAAAAATAAGAAAAATAAACAACAAAAAAATGTAGCATATGTGAGCAAGTCTAATCAAAACATTGAGTGTATAAAAGGGCAATATACCAAAATGAATAAACAACCTGAACAAAATAGCTTGTAATTCAGGAGAAGGGTGATATGAGTATTCTGCAAATCCTTCAATCACTTGGGAATAGGGTAAAAAATATTATATTATTTAAATTTAGTCCTTGTTTTGTTAACATTCATGCTGAAATCTTTGAAGTAACTAGCAGAATATCACAGGTAGAATACATAATCTCACAATTCGTAGGAAGGAAATCAATAAATTCAACAAGAAGTTAAGAAAGAAAAAAGGCAAATAGGAGAAAGTTTAAAAAATTAAAAAGAAGCTAGAAATAAGTAAAAAGTATCCATGACCTTCACAGATACCAAATCCATGGATGCTCAAGCCCCTTATAGTAAAATGACATAGTATTTAATACAACCTCTGCACATCCTCCCACACAGTTCTAATCATATCAAGATTACTTGTAATGCCTAATACAAGGTGAATGCCATGTAAATCGTTGTTTTACCATATTATTGAGGAAGCAATGACAAGGAAAAAGTCTTTATATGCTCAGTATGAATGAGATTTTTTTTTCAAATATTTTCAGTCCATGGTTGACTGAATTCATGATGCAGAACCTGTGGCTACAAAAGCCAAGTAGAGAAACTACTCTCCAGTTAAGAAGACAAATATTTTTAAACAATCAGTGGTATTGAGCTAAAAATAAGAACATGTTGGAAAGGCAGTTTATGTAAATACTAACTGAAATAAAACTGTCATAATCACATTTTAATGCAAAACACATTATCATATTATTACTCAGGCTTATCTATTTAATATTTAATAAACTGATTAAAAACGTTATCAAGTGAAAAAAGTAAGGACACCAATCTGTGCTGTTGCAATGTGACATAATTGTAAGTACCAGAAAGCTGATGCTGAGGTTTTCTTCATAACAAGTGTCTCCTGAAGAATTCATTCTGCACAACACACAGTTTGTAGGCATAAAGATGAGAGGGCTGCAGACTATGCACAATTTATTGTCCTTTGAAGATCACTTTGTTAAGTAACGAAAAATGCACCAGCAATAGTTTGTACATTCCCAAATGTCCCGCCTGTCTGGTTCACTTTTGCTAATCTTTGTATCTTAAGTTACTCTCCCTGTACAAATGTATTTCTTTCTTTTTTGCTCTGTACTAAATGCCCAAGGACATAATGGATAAAGTAGAGGAATTCATCTTCAAATCAATATAGAATCCTAAAGTATAACCTTAAAATATTGCAGTAGTCTCATATTTTTATGTTGCTGGCAATTTTTCTGTTTCTCATAATTTTGTACAGCAATATTTATGACAAAATCATAGAATTTGCAGGGAAATGGATGGCATTAGAGCAGATTATGCTAAGTGAAGCTAGCCAATCCCTAAAAAACAAATGCCAAATGTCTTCTTTGATATAAGGAGAGTAACTAAGAACAGAGTAGGGACGAAGAGCATGAGAAGATTAACATTAAACAGGGATGAGAGGTGGGAGGGAAAGGGAGAGAGAAGGGAAATTGCATGGAAATGGAAGGAGACCCTCAGGGTTATACAAAAGTGCATACAAGAGGAAGTGAGGGGAAAGGGGAAAATAATACAAGGGGGAGAAATGAATGACAGTAGAGCGGGTAGAGAGAGAAGAGGGGAGGGGAGGGGAGGGGAGGGGGGATAGTAGAGGATAGGAAAGGCAGCAGAATACAACAGACACTAGTATGGCAATATGTAAATCAATGGATGTGTAACTGATGTGATTCTGCAATCTGTATACGGGGTAAAAATGGGAGTTCATAACCCACTTGAATCAAAGTGTGAAATATGATATATCAAGAACTATGTAATGTTTTGAACAACCAACAATAAAAATTAAAATAAAATAAAATAAAAGTTTGGGACATGTAGAGCATAAAATAAGAAGAAACACATTTATTTATTTATTTATTTATGAGATGAGTTCTCACTATATTACCCATTCTGTTTTCTCAGCCTCCCAAGTAGCAGGAACTACAGGTGTATACCCCATGCTTGGCTCCTACAAATTTTTAATCATTCAAATTAACACAAAATTTAAAACAATAAATATGTAACACAAAGCTTCTGCCTAAAGTGTGTGATCAATGAGAGAATAACTCCTCTTGTTAAAATGCTTTATATTTTAGCATTGTGTTGATACAGTACTTATTGGACATTTGTCAATAAGTTAATAATAAGTAACTACACTTAAAATATGTTCTACTTTAGATATTCATTTAAATTTCCAATTTAATTTTCAAAGGAGAATACACTTTGTAGTATCAGTTTTGGGGGTCCTCAGAGTTGCTTTTCAGTCCTCACAAATTTGATCAGGCTTTATCCATTCCCAAGATATTCATCAAAATTTTTTAAATTCTTGAGAGCCTATGAATGAAGAGTGGGGTACTAATTACAGTGGATGGCAGAAAGAAGGAAAGGAACCCTTTCTTCTATACTATTCTAGTAGGAGGTAAAGCACTAAATTTATTAAATGTAAATGATAATATAAAGCAACAAAGCAGAAATGTTACAATAATTAGGTAATTATTCTAAAGTGTGCAAAAGAGAAGAGATTATTGTGATTTGGCTAATCTGTGAAGCCTTAATCGAAAATGAGAATGAAAATTGGATATAGAGGAATGGCTATCATGTAGACAGACAGGGAAACTTTCATATTAAAAATAATAATTTAGCAGAAAGTGAAGAGAGAGGAGCATAAGGTAAGAAAACGAATAGAAGAGTACTAATTGCATTTCTGTCTCTTCCCTCACAGGAGAAAGGGGGAAATGCTGGGATTAACCACATGATTATTTCTGGCCAAAGCTTTTAATTCTAGGTCAAGATCCACTGGAGCTCCTTGACCCTCAGCCACAAGGACTGGAAGTGTTGCGACATCTGCCTGGGTATAAGGGCAGTGTGGATCAGAGGTCCAACTGAGTCTGAAAGACAGGTAATATACATTTGTTAACTTTAAACCACTGAGTTGGGGAGCTGCTCATTACTACAGCATAAACTATTCCATCCTAACTATTTCACAGAAGAAAGAGAAGAATAGTGAAAGTGAATTAAAGAGATTATGGACAGTTTAAATGTCAGGCTAAAATGTTTGGAATTTATTAAAGAAATAGTAGGAAATCATTGAAAGTTTATGAAGAAAGGAGTTACTCAATGTAGAATTTTAAGATTAATGTAGTCACAGCAATAAATCACAGAGTGAGAGACCAAAGATATGGATACCAGTTAACAGGCTATTGCAATAACTCAATGAAAAATATGGTATGTTCCCTAAACTGAAAATTCAAGAAAATAGAGGGAATAGTGAATGATGATCTAGAACAGCAAGCCTAAATGCTCGGAGAAATGTGGGTTTACAATTAACAGATACAGAATAGTTCAATTCGGAGGATTATATAGTTTCGTTAATAATAGTATCATTATCTTAAATTGATTTTGAAAGAAAAGATTATTTTAGATGTGTCAGGTTTGTGACTGGGATCCCTTAAGTCAATCTAACAGGAAAATGAAGATGTGGGAACATAGAAAAGTTTAAAGGTCAATGATGGAGAATTAGATATGGGAACCATCTGCATATTGGCTGGTTTAAGTAGTTGTTGAGAAATTGCACAGTGAGAAGCAATTTGGGGAATACATCAGTCTGTGATTGATATAGTACACAAAATTCACAGATGAGGAACCACTGTTTTCACCCTGAGGTAAGGGACACTGCAGCCAACATCACAGCTGAGGTCTGACAATGGCATAAGAAGTGCCAGCTTCCCACACTCTTGTTTGTTAGAGCTATTCCTTCTACCCATATCACTATAGAAAATAATCACTTCCATATTCCCAAGAGCTCATAAGTGCATCTCACTGACAGACCCTTAAATACATACAGGATACTAGTCCCAAGTGTCTTTAAAATGTAGTGCTTAGATTAATAACTCATGTAATATCATAAGAATGAGGGTTGTTGGAGCATAAGAAGATAGACCTGAATACTGATCAAAAGTAGACAATGTATCCAACCTATGGGGTTATGATAATAAATTCAGTTACATTTGTACAAATTTTGAGGCTCCCATGAGACATTAAAGTAGAGAAATCTAATATCTCTTAAGCAATTAAAAAAAAAAAGATTCTGGGCAGGGCACCATGGTGCAGGCTTGTAATCCCAGCAGTTTGGGAGGCTGAGGCAGGAGAATTACGAGTTCAAAGCCAGCCTCAACAAAAGCAAGGCACTAAGCAACTAAGTGAGACCATGTCTCTAAATAAAGCACAAAATAGGGCTGGGGATGTGGCTTGGTGGTCCAGTGCTCCTGAGTGCAACCCCCAGTACCAAATAAATAAATAAGATTCTGAGACCTTCGCTAGAGATCCAGATTGGATACCAACACTTAGGTAATAATTGAAGCCATGGAACTAAGATCATTTGGAGAAGACTCAGATCATTTAAAGTGATAAATCCCCATCCCATGATCACCATCTTTAAAAAAAAAAAGAGCCTACATTTAAAAAAACAAGAGGAATATGGGGCAGTAGCACAGAACTGTTACCACAGCAACCTAAGAGGCTAAAGCAGTAGGATTGCAAGTTCTCCACAATTTTCAAGACCCCGTCCAAAATAAAACAAGGAAAAACAGACATCAAAGAGAATTTACTTGTTATTAGTCTTCATAGCACACCATTTCTAACAAAGAATTTCCAAGTATTATATTTGAAGTACTGTAGATTAACACCATATAGCTGAATTGAAAGAGTAATGTAAAGATGTGATTTGAAACAGGAAGAACTGAACAAAACTGATAACCAATGAATAAAACTTCCCAATGGGAATATGCATTATATATATATATATATATATATATATATATATATATATATATATATATATTTTTTTTTTTTTTTAATGAAATTAACTGATAATTGATATTGAAATAAGATTTTTATTTCTAAAAATTGAAATTGCTTTATTACCTTAAAACTTGAACAAAATAAAACTATTTTTTTCATGCTATTTTTCCACTTGGAACAGTTGCATTTTTTGAAAAAGTATTTCAACATGAGCACTTATTCTTTCTACATAGTATTAGTATTATGCAAGATCCAAAGATAAATAAGATATTGACCTTGTCCTCAATGAGTCAAAAGTTATTGTCAGGCCTGGAGGAGCACACCTGTAATCCCAGCAGTTCTGGAGGTTGAGACAAGGAGAATCTCAAGTTCAAAGCCAACCTCAACAACAGCAAGGCATTAAGCAACTCAGTTAGACCCTGTCTCTAAATAAAATACCAAATAGGGCTGGGCATGTGGTTCAGTGGTTGAGTGCCCCTGAGTTCAATCCCTGGTACCAAAAAATAAAAAAGTTATAAAATTAATATGTAACTTAAACATATATTTCAATACATTAATGCTATTGTTGTGAAGTGGAGTCATATTTATTGTTTAGAATAACTTTTTATTTTTAATTTTTATTATTTTTAAAGACTATAAAATATCCTTCCACTAAGTAATAGCTTCCACAAAGATTTTCCAATGCAAAAGATTTTTACAATAATTTATATTTCTCCTCAGATTTGGTCAAAGTTTGAAATTATATTTAAAATGCTCTCTTTTTTTAGTACTATATTATTCCTATTTTTAAACAATTATCTGAAAAAAATATACTTGTGCAAGGCTTGATGGAGCATAGCTATAGTCCCAGCCACATAGGAAGCAGAGATGGGAGGATGGCTGGAGCCAAAAGTAATTCAAAGTCATCGTGGGCAAAACAGAAATATCCCATCTCAAAAGAATAAAAAAAAGAAGAATATGTCTGAATCTTTTGGTAATTCAAATTAAAACCTATCCATAAGCTTTATGAGACTACTTATGTAATAAAATATATGCTCAATCATTAACAGGTAATCAAACATACCCATCGAATTTGAAGCCTAATACTGTTAATGGTTAATAAATAAATTCATTAATCGTGCTTCAGTTACACTTACATTGTCAACACTAATTATTTGTTTTTCTAAAGCCAAAAGTTTCTACTTAATTAGGGTTATTAGTGGTAATGAGTAAATGAAAATATATTTGATATTTCACAGTGCCTACATTAGGCAACAAATGAATAATAGAATTTTCACATAGAAATATCAATTAATTAGGCACATAAATATTGACTTTTAAGAAAAAGTCAAAAATTAACTTTTTTCAAGACTTATTCTTTATGTGTGTGTGTGTATGTGTGTGTGCATGTATGCAAGACTCCATTAGTAGAGTGAATATGATTACAAAACTGTAAATATTTAAGTAATCGATATTTGTACAGACTTAGAGAACTGTGGTTTGGAGCTTATTATTTTGCTACATTGTTTGACTCAGACATTTAGGGATAGTTATTGAATTTTTAGTTTAGTCCCAAAGTGGATTCTGAACACTGAGAAATCACAGGTACAGAAATCACTGTGTAAAGTTTCTGTTCCTAATGGGATTGTTAGCACTTGTTTGTACTTTGACTGGATTTCAATAGAAAACAAAGAAGAGGTCCTGGGAACAGTTTGCTCCTGTTCAGCTACAGAAGATTCCAGCATGTCCTCTGTAGTCACTTAAAGCAGTGGAGTCACAGGGACAAATCCCAGCCAAGTTAGATAGAAACTGAAAATAAAATACACAAGATAGTAAATAATAAAAATATCCTCAAAGCCAAAGTCCACGTCAGAATCAGGGCCAAGAGTTGGAAGCTGGAGTGTTTTTACCAGAGTAAAACAGAGTGTTTTTACCAGAGTAAAAACAGCTGGGGGAAAAATAAAGATGATTGTGAACAATTCCTGGTAACCACTTTGTGGTATTCACTCCTCCACTGCATTTCTGTGTGAAATAGGTTGGGGAGGGTATTGTAAAAGTGGGGTGAACATCTTTCTAGAAAGCCAACTTGGGACAGAGTCAAATCAAGCAAGAAATAATAATAATATTGTATTCTTTTACTACATCCATATATTTTATATATGCATATTATATACATAAAAATAATATGGGTTATTATTTTAATATTAAAATAGGAAAAATAAAAATTCTTGAGATTATAGATTATTCTATAACATTTACCTTTTTTCTGTAAATACAAAATCATAGGAATAGTTAATAGTAAACTATTAGGAGTAATTTACAGTAGGACTAATTAAATAATATGTGTAAACAATTGATATTATGTTTCTGTCATCCAAAGAGCAAATTATTTTAACCTTTCTAAACTTACTTGGATATTTAAATTTTATAGGATATAGTAATGTGTACTCTTTTTCATTTTCCTACTTTCCCTTAACTTCTCAAAATTCAAATTCATTTTAGATAAATACATAAAGGATTGGGGATATAGTTCAGGAGTAGACTGCTTGCCTGGCACATGTGAGGCCCTGGGTTCCATTCTCAGTGCCACAAAAATAAATAAATAGATGCATAGAAACATAAAAATTGCACATATTTATGGGGTTCCATGTGGTGTTTTGGTATATATATATACATTATATAATGTTAAAATCAGTGTGATCATATCTATCTCCCAAAACATTTATAATTTCTTTATGGTAAAAACATTGAATATCTGTCTTCTAACTTTTGAAATACACTGCACATTATCATCATCTATAGTCCCCTGTTGTGCAAGAGCATACCAGCAGTTCTTATACCTAACTAACACTTAGAACCCATTGATGAAACTGTCTTACTCCCACCCCCCTACCCTCTCCAGCCTCTGGTAATCACCATTCTACTCTCAACTTCTATGTAAAATCCACTTTTTTAGATTCAACATATGAGTCAGCTCATGCAATACTTGTCTTTCTGTGCCTGGCTTATTTCACTTAACATAATGATCTTCAGTTCCATTCATGTTGTCACAGTATGAAGATTTCATCTTTTTTTAATGGCTGAATAGTGTTGCATTCTGTGTATCTTCCACATTTTCTTTATCCATTCATCAGCTGATGAACACTTAGGTTGTTTCCATTTCCTAGTAATTGTGAATAATGCTGCAATAAACATGGAAGTACAGATGTCTCTTCTACATAATGATTTCATTTCCTTGGGAATATATATCCATTAATGGCCTTACTGGATCATGTGGCAGTTCTATTTTAAAATTTTTGAGGAACTTCTATACTGTTTTCCATAATGACTACAATAACTGACATTCTTATTCTTTTTTCTTTTTTTAGGGGGAGGGGGAAGGTACAGGATTGAACTCAGGGGCACTCAACCACTGAGCCACATCCCCAGTTCTATTTTGTATTTTATTTAGAGGCAGGGTCTCACTGAGTTGCTTAGCATCTCACTTTTACTGAGGCTGGCTTTGAACTTTTGACCCTCCTGCCTCAGCCTCCCAAGCTGCTGGGATTACAGGCATGCACCACCATGCCCATCTGATAACTGTCATTCTTAATGAGAGTGTTGAGGGCTCCCTTTTCTCCACATGGTTGTGAGCATGTGTTATCTTTTGTCTTTTTAAGAATAGTCATTTTTACTGGGGCAAGGGAATATTTTATTGTGATTTAGATTTTCACTTTCCTGATGAACACTTTGTTCATATGCCTGTAAGCCACCTGTGTGCCTTCTTTTGAGAAATAAATGCTTAGGTCTCATTCTTCAATCAGTTACTTTTTTTCTTTGCTGTTGAGTTTTGGGAGTTTCTTATATACCCTGGGTATCAAATCCTTGTCAAATATATAATTTGCAAATATTGTCTTCCATTCTGCTGATTGTTTCATTTCTTCCAATTGTTTCTTTTACTGTGCCAAAGTTTTTTAGTTTGATACAATCCCATTTGTCTGTTTTTGCTTTGTTTCCTGTGCTTTTGTGGTCTTGTCCAAAAAATCCTTGACCATTCCAAAGTCCTGAAGTGTTTCTCCTATTTTCTTTTAGGAGTTTGGCAGTTTCAGAACTTAGATTTAAATCATTAATCCATTTTGAGTTGATTTTTGGAAGTAGTGAGAGAGAGAGAGAGAGTTTTATTCTTATGAATATGGATATTTAATTTTTACATTTATTGAAAGGATAATCATTTCTCCAATGCATGTTTTTAGTCTTTCATTAAAACTCAGTTGGCTGTAGATGTATGGTCGTGGTTGGACTCATACGCTTTCTATTCTATTCAATTAACTGGTGTGTGTTTTTTTGTATCACATATGTTTTGCTTTATTTTTTGTTTTTTGTGGTGCTGAGAATTGAACCCATAGCTTCTTGCACACTAGGCAAGCATTCTACCACTGAGCGATTCTCCCATTTATACTCTTACATACAAAAAAGTAGATATTGTATACTCTTAAGATTCATTAATGTAATCTTAAGAGGGAATATATAATTACAACTAGTTAAATAGAGATTACTCATATTTAGTAAAAATATTAAGAAGTTTCTCTTTGTCCCAAGATGTTTTTATTCTTTCTAGTTCTTTTTCCAACAATATTCCTCTGAACCAATGCAGTGTTTAGGCATCCTTCTTTCCTTTTATGTAGTGGTAAAATTTAACATGAACATAGATTTCACTTTGATTTTCAGCTCTGCTCTTATCAGACCCACATTGCACTGATGCTTGGTCTCAGTCCAAAGTGATATTATCCCTACATCTCCAGCCCCTCCTTTCATGTATATGAAGTCAAATGTATCATTAAATACTTTACCCTTTGAGAAAACTGGAAAGTAATAAATAACTTTTGTTATGAATAATTCAGTTCTATAGATAAGATAGCATACTCCTTACAACAGTGCTCTGTGCATGGTTCTTAGGAAATTTAGTGGTAAGATCTTCATTAATTTTGGGAAGAACTTACAGATAGAATGGTCTTCACCAAAATTTCTCTTTGCACTGTTTATGGAATATGCAGATAGATAAGCAAATTCTACCATGTATTTGATAAGATATCAGCACTCTTTTGTGTTTATTGAAAGGATAATCATTTATCCCGAAATCTTAATAGAAATCAAAATGTTTTGAAACTCCATTTTTCAAATCAAAATACCCAAGAACTAGTGGGAATATTTTTGTTGCTGTGATTTGAAGTATCAATATACTGTTGAAAGAACGAATGCTACAAAGATGTCAAAGAATCATTTCTCTAAGTTGCTCTAAAAATTTCTCTCTTCTGGGGTTAGATTCATAGGACATTGTAAGATGAATTGTCACCTCTGAAACTAACTTTCATAGAGCAGATGAGGGAATGACACAATAATGTGTGTCCTTTTCTGTGGTATGCTCAAGCTAATTCAGGAGTTTCTGTTTTTCAGCTGAGCATTGGTTTCTTTTTAGGAGATGAAAAATCTTTGCTTGAACTTTAGTACTTACCTGTCTCCTCCTGACTCAGGAGACCCACACTCCACATATGCTTTTGCATCACCCTCACAATCACACCCAGCCCCATACTGTTTTCTGACTATCGTGTGGTCATCTTTAGGATATTTGCCTGTGTTGTCCTTACAGCTCTCATTTAGTCACACTTTGTTTTCATGATGTCTAGATTATGCTGAAATTAATTTTAAAAATCAGATTTTCATCTTCTAAAGTTAAAATAGCACATCTCAATTAAAAGCAGCTAGTCCATAGGCAAAATCAAAGACAGACTGTTGCCATTCATACTTAGGATCTTCACACAGTTTAATCCTATCCATTGCTGTGAATTACAAATCATAATTACCAACATCAGTGAGCAGAGGAAAATGAGTGGGGAAAAAATAGGGACTAAGAAGGGTAGATGTGGAATAGCATATTCATCTAAAACTAAAAACATTGCGGCATCAACCCCTAGTGTGGCAGCACCATTGACTTTCACACTTACCCCTTAATCTTCTACACTTATGTTTGAAACCAGGACTGCTCATATTCTAGGGAGGGACTTCCTGGGACTTGAGACTTCCAGTACTAAAATCTAAACAGGACCAAAAAGACTGGGGTGACTATTCACCTACCTAAGAGCCAGAGCATGGCAGCAGTCAGCCACATCTAACATTAAAATTTTGCATGAGTTAATCAGTGACCATTGATTATATAACAAAGAGGTCATTTAATCTGAGAGGTTGAAATATATGAATATAAACTGAGCAATCATGTTTTGGAAAAACGTAGCACTTTCAATGTTTTTCCTGATCCACTTTTGGTGAGAACAAACCTCTAGTTTGTTGATGGGAAAGATGGGATTTCTTCATAGACACCATTAGAACTTAAAGCATTTGATAATTTATCTCAATGACTAACCAAATATCGGAGGTTTTAATGCTACAATATGTTTAAACTCCAAGAGGCTCGAAATATGCCAATGGAACTTTTTTTATTATGTTATAAGCTGTCATCTCTAAGGTCACAAACACAACTTTTAGCTAGCCTTCTTGATATTGTGACAAATTTAAGAAAGCCTCTAGTAAACTGACTTGAACAGCTTTGCATATCACAAAAACTATGTAACATACCTACACATTTGGAAAGCAACTTCACAGATAAGATTTCCCACAAGCTCAGACTTCCTACTTAAGCCCTTTTACAGATCTATAAACAAAAAGCTAGTAAGCTGGAAACTTGGCTCAAAGACACTCATGCAGTTTAAATTTTTAATGTTTTACTGAGAGCTCTTCTTTTGGGATCCTGCTGAACTAGGGGAACTTCAGAGCATCAAATAATGAACGAATGCTTCACCTTCTTGAAAAATATAGCTTGAGAAAGGGGTTCTTTAACCAAGACCAGGGCAACGGATTGTCAGCTTTACTATGAAAAAGCAGTGAGTATCTAGTTTCATGCAGAAATTCAGACAGTTTTACAGAATTCACAATCCCAAGTCTTTGTGATGTGATGTGATCCCAATCACTGAGCATAGGCAGGTAAGTTCATCATTACCTCTCCTTTCTTCCATGTACTTTGAATGGAAAGTATAGGAATGAGAACTCTATACTTAATGCATGACTGGTTTTAAGCTGTATGAAGCAGCTTGGGTGGTAAAATGCTTATTTCTCAATTATTTTTTATATAATTCTCTTTTTTCCCTTCATAATAAACAAAGGAAAGAAACCAGAAGCCAGAAAAACCCAGAGGTTAGTCTCAGCCCAGCTACTCTGTCTGACCTTCAATAAATCAGATGCCTTCATGAAAAGAGGTCCATCCATCAACCAGGACAGTGGAGCAAATCCAGAGAATCAATGTCTCCAATGTGAATTTCCCCTTCCACTCAAGTATAACTACTTGATCAATTTTGAAGAGTCCTGGGAAAGATGGTTCCCCTCCATGCTCATAGTGCTAACGACATTGCCTGTGGTACTTAGAAGGATAGACTGTAAATAAACATGATAAGGATTATATAGATTATAGAAGTTAAAACTGAGGCTTGGGTGAGAAAAGGTGGTACATAATTAAGTGTTATAATGTAATATTTTCTTATATTTCTAGACTTTGGCTTTCAAATATTTAGAAAATCTTTCAAATAATAAAAAAATAATAATACCCAATATTTACTGAATATTTAATATGTCCTAAGTGCTTTGTATATTGTTTCATTCCTCTCAATAATATTTTGGAATCAGTACCATTATTATATCCAATTTACCGAATGAGAAAACTGAAACACACAGAGTTAAGTAACTTAAACTAAATCAAGGAACTAGTAAATTGACAGGCCAGGATCAAACCTTGTTTTTATCTTAAGAACATGTGATATATGAGTTAATTCCAATTGGTAAAAACTGTAAATATTTTTGTTTCTTAGGAATACTTAACTTCAATAGTATTTCAACATGGTTTGCCCAACAGCTGTTTTGGCAATAATCTGTGTGGCCAATATGACTGAAGTCATTAAAATCACTTAAGCCCCAGAAGTTTAAACAGACTTTGCTTCAGTACATTTATGCCCCCCAGCAAATTTCTTTCTTGCCATCCCTCTATCTTGGGGTCCATAGCCTCTTTAGTTTTAATAGGGCATCTGATAAAGAAGCTACAGTTTTAGGGCTTAATCATCATGCAGAGGGCAATTGGTGGGATGTTGTTTATCACAGATCGCTAGAAGGATGTATCTTGCATGGATCACTGGAGGCAAGCTGGAACACACAGATTTTCAGTTAAGTGTATAACTGTTCTTCCTTGGGCCTTCTTTCATTCGTTAATTTCAGAAGGGAGTGTAGCAATTCCTGTAACCACCTTGAAGTCATCATTAAGATCATTCTTGTAGACTTCATTTTAAATGTGAGAAATAGAGGCACAAAAAATTACTTTCTTTCTCTGACCACTTTCAAATTATGCAGTCACAGTATGAATATTTTTTTAGCTAATTATAAATGTATACTTTGATTATATTTTATAACAATTTCTTCTAAGTTCTAGATGTCTTACTCATACATTAGAGGAAGCAAAAATTCAATGAGTAGAGACTAAGATAAATTAGAGAACTCAAACCTTCACTTCAGGGGGTGGTACTGCCAGTCCCTACAGACTGTTGCCCTGAAGCAAGGACTGTACAAAAGCAATTATTTGAATTGTTATTTGCAATCTCTCAACTGTGGCATACTTCTATGCCAGCCAAACTTAAATGTATAAAAAAACGTGACCCATAAGTCCCAAGTTTTAATGCTTTCACAGTATCAGACATTTGCTTTGTTTTTTATCAACTTTTTAATTGTATGAATTTACCAGAGATTTTCTGTCTGAATATTTTTGCATCACATAGTAAAAGAACAAAACAAAATCAAACAGAAAAATTAGCAACAGAATAAGTACTAGGACTCAAAGCCATCTGTGTTCTTTGCCATCCTCTGAGCACATTGATTTTAGAAATTGTGTGATCCTGGGGAAAGTAGATTAATACAGTTCTCCTTCCTCCATGGGGGTATTTCCACAACCTCCGGTGGGTGTGCTAAACTCCATATACACAATTTTTCTCTGATAAAACTTGATCTATAAATAAGGCACAGTAAAATTAAAAATAACAATTAATAATAAAATAATTATAACAAATACTGTAATAAAAGTTACATAAATATTCACTCTCTTCCTCCCTCCCTCAAAATGTCTTATTATACTTTGCTCACACATCTTCTTGTGATAATGTGAAATGATACAATAACTACCTGTTGAGATGAAGTAAGATAAATAACATGGGCAGTATGAGGCTATTATATAAGGATTACTTGAACAGAAGTCCTGCAATGATGTGCAGCTGATTTGATAATCCAAGGGACTAATACATGACAAACAGGCAGGTAGTATATACAGTGTGGACACACTGGACAAAGGGATGATTCAGGTTCTAAGATGAATAGAGTGAGATGGTTTGTGATTTACCATTCTACTCAGAATAGCATACAACTTTAAATTTACAAACTGTTTATTTCTGGAATTTTTTATTTAACATTTTCAGATAATTGTTGACTGTTAGATAACTGAAACCACAGAAAGTGAAGCCAGGGACTTCTGTATTTCCAGTTTACAGAAGAGGTAAATGAGAAGTTCCCACAAGAATTTCAGATCTAACAGTGGAGATTTTTAAAATCTTTGTAAATACAGTTCTGAGATTCAAGGAATTAGGAGATCATTTTAATTCCATCTCCACTTTGATTTAGTGACCTCAACTCCCTGTGCCCCTTACCTGTGAAAGTAACATGAATACGTGCCTTAAGGTCCTATCTTCAAATGGTTGTGATGAGTCCCCACAGCAGCCAGGTAATGAAGTCCACACTGCAATGCTCCAGTGTCCAGTAGTCAGTGGATGGCTGACCATGTAATAGGCAAGGGTGAGATTCCTGAGGCAGGAAATGGTCTGTCCACTACATCCGGCCCTGCTTAGACATGAAGGGAAATACTGTGATCCCTCTCTGTAGTGTAAGAGGGATCTAGCAAGATTAGGTAGAGCCCAGAGAAGAACCATAAAAATGATTAGGGGATTAAAAAAATGAAATGAAGAAGGAGAGATCAAAGAAGCAGGGCTACTAGTCCAGATACAAGAAAACTCCTTGGTAACATGGCAACTGACCTCAAGACTTCCTGTGAAGGAGCTCCTCCGTAGCTCTTTTCCATCCATCACCACAGAGATTATAACTGAAGTACATGAATTTAAAGTGCTTCAGAAATTTCACATAGGTATGTAGAGGAGCTTTTCCAAAAGCAGAAGTAGCTAAAAACATTTTTGTCTAGTGCATTTCTTTCTGAAGAGCTTTTTAAAGTAGTCATCTCTTCTAGACAAATTACTGTAAATTTTGTTTTTTTCTAAGTCTGGGTTTTAGACTAAATTGTTGGTTGTTATTTTATTTTTATTTTTATATTTTTTGTGAGAATCATAAACCTCTGAGAATTTTGTGAAAGCAATAGATCATCTCAGAAGAAAATGCACATGTTCACAAAATTCTGAAGTTTGTAAGAAGCCTGGGTAGGGTGATACCTGTGAGGTCTTACAGCTCCACAATTCTGAGGGGTGCTTTGCAATACCTGGGATAAAGGAACTCTGTGTTCTGAATAGCACACTCTTATCTCCAATTATCTCTGACTTCTGGGATCAGGCTGGAATCCCTAAGCTGTCATTCTTCTTGCTCTACATCTCTTCTAGACACTAGCAGTCCACAGCTGAAACAGTGCATGCTGCCGGGTCAGGAAAAGAGGGAGCACAGTATAGCAAATATAGATATTTACTGCTCCAGCAAACACCTTTCCAAGCTCTCTGATGCTCCAAGCCTCAAGGCTCACTCTTGGGAACCATGGCTGTGCCCACACTCCATATGCCCTTCATCAAAAATCAGCCAAAGCTGCCACACTGAACAAACACTTCAGGATGAGGGAGAAAACCACTGGGCCCTTCTTGGCTCAGCCTAGCCAGGCACATTAAGGCTAGCCTGGCTGAAGCAGTGTGTCAATTGTTTAATTAGCTTGAAGCCAATGTTCCTTACCAATTTGAGTATGGGAACATCAAATCTAAAGACTGGCAAAACCGAGAGGCTTCATGCCTATATTTTGTGTCTCCCCTAGAGCTTTTGAAGGCTCCCTAAAGCTGACATTCCCAATACCCACGGCAATCACTACCTTAAAGAAAATTTTAACTGAAAATTTTAACTTATCCATCTTTAGAATTTCTCTATTGACCATTATTCATGAGTTGGTTCATATTTTAATGTGATTTTTTGTTCATTTGTTTTATTTTTTATTTTATTTTTTATTCTGATTTGTTACACATGATGGCAGAATGTAATTCATTTCATATTACACATATAGAGCACAATTTTTCAAGACACTGGTTGTGCACAAAGTATTTTCACACCATTCGTGTCTTATACATGTACTTAGGGTAACGATGTCTAACTCATTCCACCATCATTCCTACACTCTTGTTCCCTCCTTTTCCCTCCCTCTCCTTTGCCCTACCTAAAGTTCCTCCATTCCTCCCATGTCACCCCCATCGCCATTATGCATCTGCATCCTCATATCAAAGAAAACATTCAGCCTTTGATTTGGGGGGATTGGCTTGCTTCACTTATGTTCTCCAGCTTCACCCATTTACCTGCAAATGCCATGATTATATTCTCTTTTAATGCTGAGTAATGTTTCAATGTGTATATATACCAAAGTTTCCCTATCCATTCATATACTGAAGGGCATTTAGGTTGGTTCCACAATTTAGCTATTGTGAATTGTGCTGCTATAAACATTGATGTGGCTGTGTCCCTAGAGTATGCTGTTAAGTTCTTTGGGTATAAACTGAGGAGTAGGATACCTAGGTCAAATGGTGGTTTCATTCCTGGTTTTCCAAGGAATCTCCATACTGCTTTCCAGATTGGCTGTACCAATTTGCAGTCCCACCAGCAATGTATGATGTTTTAATATTTTACAAAGCCATTAGAGAAGCATTACAGCAAAGAACTCACACTTTGAAATCAGAATGAGTGGTTTCAAGCCCCACAGCTATTACTTACTAGCTGTATGACTTTGAGCAAGTTTATTGATCTGTCTATACTTGTTTTCTTCTATGTAAAAGAGAGGAAGAGACAATTCTCCTTTCATATAATTGTAAAGATTAAGTGAAAGAAAATGCACTAAGTTCTTAAATATGTGCCTGGCACATAGTAAGTGCTGTCTACAGTAGTGTTGCTGAATATTTTCTCACACATTATCTCATTTGCTTCCTATAACACCACTTGTTGGAGGAGGCAAGACGGAATTAACTTCATACATATTGAAAACAAAACTTCATTGATGTTCAGTAACTGATCACAGAATCATAGAGATTAGAGTAGAATGTTACTATTTCCCTATTGTGTCATTGACCTTTTTAGAATTTTGTAAAATTCTAAAAGGGTCACCCCTGTGCACACCTACAAATCTTTCAAATTTTTGTCTATAATTTCAAATACTCGTGTAAAACATGAAGCATATTCATAAAATATCCATGAACTCTACTTCAAAATTCCCTGTTCATTTCAATAATTTCAGAAGTCCCTGTTGTTTTCAATAATTTCAGAAGTCCCTGCTCTTTACCAAGGAAATCATTCTTTCTATGTTGGGTTTATTTATTTGGTTTTTTGTTTGGTTGATTTGGTTTCATACAGGGAACTGAATTAAGGTACACTCTACCACTCAGCTACACCCCCAGTCATTTTTTTTATTTTTAAGTTTGAGACAAGGCCTCAGTAAGTTGCTGACAGTCTGGCTAAATTGCTGAGGCTGGCCTTGAACTTAGGATCCTCCTGCCTCAGCCTGCCTATACACTGAGATTATAGGTGTGCTCCACTGTTCCTGGCCATTTCTTATGTTTCTTTCCCTATATTTAAAATTCCTGTCTGTCAATGATTCTCAAACAATATGGCAGCTAAAGTACTCAAAACATTTGAACTATGAGTCCCTTGACTCTCCTTCTCCACCTGAATCAGTGAGCTCATTCCATCTGCGCTTGAATCAATGCCCATTACCTCAATCTCTGCTTCATTTCCCATTTGATTCTTGGTTGCCTTCTGCTCCTACAAAAACAAAGGTAATGAGCCCCAGTTGCATTTCCACTCTAACCCTTCTTAACATACACCAAAACTAAAGCTGGCCTGATCAAAAATTGCAGGAATTCAAGCAACTGCCAACATTTTTGAGGCTCAATCAGTCCATCTTTTTCTTTTCTTTCTAGTTTCTTCTTTTTCTTTTTTTCCTGGAAAATTAAAGTCTATGTTACATGTAAACTAATTTAACCCAAATCATTAGGATATTTTTGTTCTTGTTTTACTATCATTTTTCCTTCAAAACATTTTATCTGTCAGTATCATCATTAAGTCTAGGTTATTTCTACTTGCTAGCTCTTCAGATTTCCATGTGAGCAGACAGTGAGGAGAAAAAGAATGCATTTACCAGGAATTTGACAAGATAATCTTGTCTATCTCAGTTGCTTTCTGTTAATGAGTCATCTTCTTAGAAGACAGGCAGTTACCAGCATTTTGTACAGTTTATGTCAGCTGAATTTTATGCAATTCCAGAACACAGAAATAGCAAAAGATTTCTAACTCTGGAGTAATTGACACTCACTATAGATTCCTAAGATTCTTCAGATTCACCTAACAATTCCTTAATAAAAGTACAATTATGCCCTGAGCCAGAGCAGTGTAAGTTTTGCCTGAAAATCCAAACTTGCTCACAAGGAAAAAGTGGTCTGTCAAACTCTGGGAATAAATTTGGTATTAACACAATTTGTTGATGCTTCAATCTCAATTAAGGCCATTTTAATTTTGGTAACTTTGGAATGGGTTCCAAAAAAATTGAAGTAAACAATACTTCATGATTCATCAATTCTAAAATATATATAAAAATACTTCTTAAGATAATAAAGTGCTGCAAATCTTTCTATGAATTTATGAGCCACAGAGTGATGTCTCCATGAGAAAAGAACTTTTCAAACTACTATAAAATAAATAACCACACCATTAGCTTCATTGTCATGCAAAACAGAAAACATAAATAAATCTTTTGAATCAGTGCAAGATGTTCTCAAGGAAGAACAGAAGATAATTAAACCATAAGAAGAACACAGCTTTCAGAGGAGCCAACTACTCTTTGCTTTGTTTCCTTTCTCCCAGAATTACTTTAAAAAGGAAAAAAAGAGGTCAGCACTGAAGACCTCTTCAGTGATGGGTACTCAGAATAGAGCAACCCATCATGAAGGTAGCATGGAGCCTCATCCAAGAGTAGGAGCAGTTCCCAGTCACTTCTACAATGTAGTTCTGCAACACTCATCAACCTCTGAAAAGGTCTTCCAGAGAAACAGACCTATAGAATATAGATGATATACCTGATGGTATATCTGGATGATATACCAGATATGTGGATTGGCTCACATGATTATTGAGGCTAAGAAGTCCCATATTCGGCCTTCAGCAGACTAGAGGACCAGGAAAGCCAATGGTAAAATTTAATCAATGTCCAAAAGTCTGAGAACCAGGGATCTGCTCGACTAAGGCCCAGGCCAAGTCTGAAGGTCCAAGAGGCAGAAGTGTCAGTGTCCAAGGACAGGTGAAAATGGATGTCCCAGTTCAAATGGAGAAAGCAAATTCTCTGTTCCTGTACCTTTTTGTTCTACTTAACCCTTTAATGGATTGAACAATATCTGCCCACATTGGTAAGGGCAATCTTTTTACTGTCTGCTAATTCAAATTCTGGTCTACTTACAAAAACAACTCTTTAGAACATCTAGAAATAATTTTTTACCAGTTATCTGGATATCCCTTAGCCCAGTCAAGTTGACACATAAAATTATCCATCACAAGTTCTATGTTCCCAAATAATCATTGTTTCAACAGTTACTGAGCACTTACCAGGAATCAGATATTTTCCTAGGCAGAAGGAGAAAAGATAAGTCGGGTATGGTAGCAAACACCTGTAATCCCAGTGACTCAGGAGGCTGAGGCAGGAGGATCGCAAGTTCAAAGGCAGATTCAGCAAAAGCGAGGCACCAAACAACTCAATAAGACCCTGTCTCTAAATAAAATATGAAAAAAAAAGGCTGGGATGTGGCTCAGTGCTTGAGTGCCCCGAGTTAAATCCCCAGTATGCTCCCCCCATCAAAAAAAAAAAGAATGAAAAGATATATATCCAGCATCTCTATTGTTCCCATGGAAATATAAAAATCATCTGCAGTATAATAAATGGTATAAGATACATATCAGCTGCTAAGGCAGCCATCATCTAACACATATTAAGTAAGGAAAGTGCCCCAAGACATAGCACCCACAGACTAGAGACTATCTCAATCTACAAATCTGCAATCAATAATATGGGTGGTCTTAAAGACCCTTTAAGGATATGGATATAAGCATCAGATCCCAAAATCAGTGTCATGTTAAAGCCAAGGACTAAAAACCCTGAAATTGAATCCAGCACCACTCTTACACCTTATGAAGGAGCAAAGGTTTATATTTACATAGCACATTGTATTTTTCAAAACACTTTTTAAAAAAATATTATGCCTTTTGTGGTGTTTAGAGGAAAGACATTATTGTTCTCATTTTATTATATATTTACTCTCTGAGTTATATTATTTATTACATGATGGCTTTATGTATCTTATTATTACTTATCCATAGATTATGTACTAATATACACCAAATATAATACAAATACAAAAAGCATACTTTATATATAAAGAGTAATGCATTATATATCAATGCCACATTTTTGCATTTTTGTTTAATATTTGCATCTCCTATTAGAATTACACTACTGAGACCTTATCTGGTTTTTACATTGTTGTATGCTCATACTTAGTTAGAAATGGGGATAAGCACACAGCTGGCATTCAATACATAGTGGTTGAATGAATATTTAATGAAATTTACATTGAGAAAACAAGTTAAGTGACTGGCACACAAGGAATCGGCTAAGATATGGGAAAGCCAAGATAGAACAAGTCTCCTGTCTCCTCTAAGCTTCTACCAAGTTCCCCCCAATGTCACTAAGAACTTAGTGAAGAAAGGGTAAAGAAGATGATATTTTCTTCCATCCCACTGTCTGCCCACACTTTCTTATCTCCATTATACCCACCCTCTCACAACCACTGGATCCATCAATCACAAAGGCCCTACGGATAGCACTTGAAGCAGCACCTAAGAAGGGCTTGGTTTAAAGATCTGACACTTGCAAGCTTGTGACTCAGCACACTGCCTCCCTCTCCTCTGTAGCGAGCTGGTAGGATATGCCTTTGGTTAAATCCCACCTTAGTTACTAAAACAGTTTAAAAATAAAAACTTAAAAAGCTTCCCCTTTGATGGAGTTAGAGAAGATAATGCTAAGTGAAGTTAGCCAATCCCAAAAAAACCAAATGCCAAATGTTTTCTCTGATATAAGGAGCTTCATAGTGAGGTTGGAATGGGGAGCATGGGAGGAATAGAGGAACTCTAGACAGGACAGAGGGGTGGGAGGGGAAGGGAGGGATCATGGGGTTAGAAATGATGGTGGAATGTGATGGACATTATTATCCAAAATACATGTATGAAGACACGAATTGGTGTGAATATATTTTGTATACAACCAGAGATATGAAAAAAATGTGTTCTATATGTGTAATAAGAATTGTAATGCATTCTACTGTCATATATAAATTCTTAAAATTAACTTAATAAATAAATAAATAAAGCTTTCCCTTTGACTTTGGATCACTCTGGTAAAACCATCAGAAGTAGAGCCAGTCAAAAAATATCTAATACCCTATGCAATAACATTGGCATTGCTTTAATAAAAGAATTTTCATTTATTTAGACTTTATAGAATGCTTGCAGTGCTTTGTAGAATATGGCTATATGAGGAAAGCAAGAACCAACATCCAGTACACACATAATTATTCAAGGCTTTACCTGAGCATAAGTAAACTAGGGAAGATTCTTCTTTCCCCAAGAAATTTTTCCCATGATCTTTGTTTTGGTGCTTAGAATTCTAATATTAATAAAGCCTTGGATTTAGGCACTGAAGATGATATTAAAACACAAAACACAAATGGCCTTTTGTGGGGACTTCACAGTAAAGTATCATAAGAAAAAACTGGGTCACATTAAAATATTAAAAAAGTTAACAATGGCTTTATTCTCAAAGAAAGGGATAGAAAACAGGGACATATAGGAGGAATAATTACAAAATGTCCTTCTTTTTCTACTTTCAATCCCACTGTTCTGTTTAAGCTCTGATCATCTTTTATCTTGATTATTAATTAGATCCCTTGTTCTAGTCTCTTAAATTTCCAAATCTCTGATTCATTCTCCAACTGACAAAAGAATGACAAATGTAAAACATAAATCTAATCAAGTCATTCTCATTCTTAAAATTCATCTATAGGGGCTAGGATTGTGGCTTAGCAGTAGAGCGCTCACCTAGCACGTGCGAGGCCCTAGGTTCGATCCTCAGCGCCACACAAAAATAAATAAATACAATAAAGATATTTTTAAAAAATTCATCTATAGTTCCTCATCCCTAAAACTGAAAGCCAAGCTCCTTAGAATGGCTGGGGATGTCACACAATGGTAGAGCACTTGCCTAATATGCCCAAGACCCTGAGTTTGATTCCCAGCATTGCAAACTCCTTAACATGTAAATACAGAGTCCTGTTTCCTGCCTACTTTTCAAGTCAGAAATTCATGTCCTCTCCCACGTGCGTCCACTTCGCTCATCAACCACTTCCAAGTGAAGTTGAAGTGGCCTTCCACTAACACCTCATTAGGCTTTTCAGTGTTTACAGCTCCGTTGACAGTTTCAGTAATTAAAGTTTCAGACCCCTTCCAAAATTCTGGGCTCTGTGCTCAGTGCTTTAAATATCCCATTTAACTTACCCCCAAATTAGATGTGCATACACCTTTTTTCTTTTTCTTTTCTGCAAGAGGAGACTGAAGTTTGCAGTGGTAAGCAACTTGCCCAAGGTGTTGGTAAATGGTGAAGTTAAACTTCATACTCAGATCTGCTTAAGTCTAATGATTACTAAATACATAGAAATATATTAAATATGTAAACTCAATTCAAACCCAATTTCCCTCAAATTTTGACTGGAAGAAGGGCTATTTTTGGACTTGTGACATTTTTGAAATAAGGAATAAGATCTTTTTTCATATACAACTGTATACCAAGTACTGAACTCATTAGTAGTTCATTATAGATAATAAATATTTGTGTAGTGAACAAGTAAAAGACCAATTCTTGGGAAAATCTATGCTATATACTTTCCTCTAGATTCTTAAAGTATGCCAAGGTAAGCAACACTGGAAGAGCACTAGGTATCTGAATAATATATTAAATCCTCTAAAAGTTGTTAATACAATAATTATGCTGTGGAATGATCTCATTGGCCAGTTGAGGGACACTCTAAGGAGTTGGCAAATCATTTCATTACATTTCTTTCTGTCTTTTCTTTTTATAACCCTTGGGAGGAATAGCTTTCTGGAATAATTTTTTTCTGCATGAGACATTATGCCTTACTATTGGATTTGTGAATCATGGCACAATACTTCTTGTATTATCTACCTGACACATTAGAGTCAAACCCCTAAGCAAAAGTACTGAAGTGGTATAATTTAGCCTAAATTTTGACTTAATTTTATAGCTCTACCTCTGCTTTCCACTCACCTAATTTCTTCAACTACACTCATGTTATACTTTGGGCTACTTATTCTTTTATTTTTTTTTGCAGGGGGGGAGTACTAGGGATTGAACTTAGGGTCACTGGACCACTAGGCCACATTCCCAGACCTATTTTATATTTTATTTAGAGATAGGGTCCCACTGAGTTGCTTAGCATCTCACTTTTTCTGAGGCTGGCTATGAACTCAAGATTCTCCTGTCTCAGCCTCCCAAGAAGTTGGGATTACAGGCATGTGCCACCATGCCCAGCTGTTTATTCATTATTTAACAAGTCATCTATCTGCCTAAAGCTCTATTGTTGAGTTTTGTTGTTGTTCCATTAGTTCATTCTACACATAATCATGGATCACATATTCTGTGACAGGAACTTTTCTAGGATACTAGAAGTAATACAGATTGAACAAAACAAAATAAATAAAATAATCCCTATGATGATTATAATCTAGTTATGGAGGAAGACAACAAATAAGGTAAATAATTAAACTACTGAATATGGTAGGTAGTAGTAATCACAAAGAAAAAAATTATCCTAAAATAGAGGTTTGGATATTTCAGGGACTGAAAGGATGAAGAGAAGCGATATTATAAAGAGAAGAGTTCATCATGAAAGTAAGATTTGATTGAAGACTTGAGGCAGGTGAGACAGTGATCCATGAAGATAGCTGGCAAATGGAAATTCAGAGATCTAATGGGAACCAGAAAAGGCAGAACTGCGAAGATTATTTTATGAGTGTTTTCCTTTACTTGAGGGAGATGGAAAGCCACTAGAAATTTTTTAGCAGAAATCTGATGGGGTCTAACTTGTATTTTAACAGTATCACTCTGGCTTCTCTATTGAGAATAAACCTTAAGACATCAGGATGCAAGCAAGGTGACTTGTTAAGATAATTACATAATAGAGACAAAAGACAATTGTCTTAGACCAAAAAGATGCCAAAAGGAGGTAGAGACATCAAATTCTGAATGCATTTTCTAGGTAGAATTTACATTATTTGCTAATGAATATAAGGTTGGTCATCATATAAAGAGTCAAGAATGCTGCCAAGATTTTTTGGTGTCAACAACTGGAAAAATGGAATAAGCTTTAACTAAGATGAGGAATACTGTGAATAATGCAGATTGTGAAGGTTTGGCGATAGTATAATTGGCCATGTTAGGTGTGAATATTTATTATGTTTCCAAGCAAAGAAGTCAAATAGGCGTAGAACATACTTCAGAAGAGAGTTCCAAAATAGATGGATATACAGCATAGACAGAGGAAAAGAGAGTTCCATGGACTGAGTCCTGACCATTCTGTTTAAGGTTAGAAGACAAAGCACTACCAGTAAAGGAGAAGAGCAAAGCAAAGAAGAGCACCTAGAGAAGCAAAAGCAAAACAAGGAGAGTGTGTTTATCAACACCTAGAAGAGCCTAGGAAATGACAGGTGCTGAAAAATGTATTTATTGAATAAATGAATGTATGATTGATGTCAAGAAAGATGGGCATTAAAACGCAGACTGTTAGATTTACCAAGATGGAGACTTATTGTTACAATATCTCTCATCAGTGTAGTTTCAGGGAAAATACGGATGCAAGATTCTGACTGGAGAAAAGTAAATGAGATACATACATTTGGAGACAATGTGTGTGGATAACTCTTTTCAAGAGTTTTGCTCTATGAGGAGGGCATGATAGCTGGAGAGAAAAGAGATTATGTTATTAAGAGATTATGTTATTATGTTATTAAGAGAAATAAGAGCAAGTTTGGATCCATTCAAAAGAGAAAATTTGGTAATTTAAGAAAGGGTGGAAACCAGTGTGCAAGGTGTTGCCTTTTGCTGGGAGCTGCGACAAGTCATAGAGGAACCAGGAAGAAAAGCAGCACCTGAGACTGATGCAGGTGGGAGGGTTAGGCAATGTTGAAAGTATGTGGAAATTCTCATCTGTCTCCTCTTTCTTTGCAGAATAGGAAAGAAAGTCATATGTTGCAACAAAAAATGTACCAGGAAATGTGCACAAAGTAGGATAGGTATGAAGTAGTTGGTGTAAGGAGAAGGAGAATGAATGGACCAGGGAAATGAACTATGTTTTCTGAGTACCATAGACTTCACTTGATCTTGTAACTACGCATATGAGGTGTGCTCCTCTCCAGCACAGCTCTACCAGGCAGGTACAGATGCAGAGTCGGTAAGAGAGAGTGAAAAGATGATAAAATTAATGTAGTGACAATCCCAGTCAAAAGATTCTGAGCATTTCAAAGACATTATATGTCCTGGGTACTTGAAAGTCCTTTGAAATAAATCTTTTAAAAAATTGAAATGTGGGGCTGGAGCTGGAGCTCAGTGGTAGAGCACTTGCCTAGCACATGTGAGGCACTGGATTCTATCCTCAGCACCACATGAAAATAAATAAATATTTACAATAGCCTCAAAAAAAAAACAAACTTGGGAATCAACTTAACAAAAAAGGTGAAATATCTATATAATGAAAACTACAGAACCCTAAAAAAAGAAATCAAAGAAGACCTTAGGAGATGGAAAGATCTACCTTACTCTTGGATAGGCAGAATTAATATTATCAAAATGACCATACTACCAAAAGTACTATACAGATTCAAGGCAGTTCCAATCAAAATCCCAATGGCATTCCTCACAGAATTAGAAAAAGCAATCATTAAATTCATCTAGAAAAATAAGAGACCTAGAATAGCTAAAGCAATCCTTAGCACGAAGAGTGAAACAGGTGACATCACTATACCAGACCTTAAACTATACTAAAGAGCAGTAGTAACAAAAACAGCATGATATTGGCACCAACCCAGACTGGTAGACCAATGGTACAGAATAGAGGACACAGAGACTAACTCACAAAACTATAATTATCTTACATTAGACAAAGGTTCCAAGAACATACATTGGGGGAAAAGATAGCCTCTTCAACAAATGGTGTTGGGAAAACTGGAAATTCATATGCAACAAAATGAAATTAAACCCCTGTCTCTCGCCATGCACAAAACTTAACTCAAAATGGATCAAGAACCTAAGAATTAAAACAGAGACCCTGCATCTACTAGAAAAAAAAGTAGGTCCTAGTCTCCATCATGTAGGATTAGGTCCCAACTTCCTTAATATGACTCCTGTGACACAAGAATTAAAATCAGGAATCAATGAATGGGATGGACTCAAATTAAAAAGTTTCTTCTCAGCAAAAGAAACAATCTGTGAGGTGAATAGAGAGCCTACTTCTTGGGAGCAAATTTTTACCCCTCACACATCAAATAGAGCACTAATCTCTAGAATACATAAAGAACTCAAAAAGCTAAGCACCAAAAAAACAAATAACCTAATCAATAAGTGGGCCAAGGACCTGAACAGACACCTCTCAGAAAATGATATATAATCAATCAACAAATATATGAAAAAAGGTTCATCATCTCTAGCAATTAAAGAAATGAAAATCAAAACTACTCTAAGATATCATCTCACTCCTGTCATAATGGCAGCTATTATGAAAACAAACAACAATAAATGTTGGTGAGGATGTGGGGGAAAAGGTACACTCACATTGCTGGTGGGACTGCAAATTGGTGCAGCCAATATGGAAAGCAGTTTGGAGATTCCTTGGAAAACTGGGAATGGAACTACCATATAACCCAACTATCCTACTCCTTGGTCTATGAACATCTATAAACATCTATAAACATTGATGTGGCTATTACTGGTACATCTACATACTACAGGGACACAGCTACATCAATGTTTATAGCAGCACAATTCACAATAGCTAAACTGTGGAACCAACCTAGATGCCCTTCAGTAGATGAATGGATTAAAAAAATGTGGCATATGTACACAATGGAATATTACTCAGCAATAAAAGAGAATAAAATCATGGCATTTGTAGGTAAATGGATGAAGTTGGAGAAGATAATGATAAGTAAAATTAGTCAATCCCAAAAAACAAAATGCCGAATGTTCTGTCTGATATAAAGAGGCTATTTCCTAGTGGGGTAGGGAGGGGGAACAAGGGAGGAATAGAAAACTCTAGATAGGGCAGAGGGGTGGGAAGGGAAGGGAGGGGAAATGGGGTTAGAAATGATGGTGGAATAAGATGGACATCACTAGCCAAAGTACATGTCTGAAGACATGAATTGGTATGAATATACTTTGCATATAACCAGAGATATGAGATATGAACAATTGTGCTCTATATGTGTAATATGAATTGTAATGCATTCCATTGTCATATGTAAATTTTAAAAAAAGAATTTCTTTAAAAAATTAAATAAATAAATAAGAAAATAAATAAATAAACTAATGTAGTCTGTGCATCTACAATTAATATTTTTTTAAAATGGATAATGTGTATCTAATTAGTTAAGCACATATTTATTGTACCCAAGACTACTATATCCAGGTAGGAGCCCCTTGTATACTCTCTAAATGGAAATGTCGATTATTTTGCTGAGATGGATATTCCAGTAGATTTTGAAATATTTAAAGAAGTGAACAATTTTTATTTTTTTATTATATTACTAGCACTAGCACAATAAAAGAAAATGGTTTGTTTACCTAATTAATATACCTACAAAAAATAATTAAATTCACCATACTATAGTGATGCGTGCCCATCAATGTTTATACCAGCACAATTTACAATAGCTAAATTATGAAACCAGTCTAGGTGTCCATCAACAGAATGAACAAATAAAATGTGGTATATATACACAATAGAATTTTATCCAGCCATAAAAAAATAAAAATTATGTCCATTGTAGGAAAATAAATGGGAAGTAGAAACAATCATGTAAAGTGAAATAAACTAAATTTAAAAGGTCAAAAAACATATACATACATAGTTCTTATGGACAGATGAATAAAACATCTCTTCACATACTGCATAGTGGTTACTATGACAGCTCTACTAGGTTTGAAACTGTCTTTGCCACTTACTAATTGTGTGTGGTAGCCAGCTTACTCTCACTGTGCCCAACAGATACGTTAATAAAATGGCAAAAATACTACTACTAATTGGGTATTAAAAGGATGAAATGCATTTAATACACACAAAGCCCTTAGAAAAGCAACTAGCCCATAAATGTTCAATGAATGCTAACTCGTTGTGTAATATGTTTATTTTCCCCCTCCTCCCTCCTTTTCAATCTGCAAAGATGCCTTTAATCCCCTGGTGTCCATGTGGAATTCGATTTATATTGATAGAATATTGTGTTTCCTCTTGGAAATCTTTAGAGTGGGAGAGGAAGTGTGCCACTAAATTATGGAGTCTCCTTTGAAAAATTGTGCTTTATTCAGTGTACACATTTCTGTGCCAAAGGCAATTTCTAGCATGCAAATGTAATATGTTTAATTAAGTTGAACAGTACCAGATACAGTGGTAAGTATGTATCTGGGACTAATGAAGACCCTTTCTCAAGGTGGATAAATCTCTGAAGAAAACTAATAACTCCAAAAGGAGAGATAGAAAGGTAAGAAACAGAAATTTTCCTCCTTCACAACTTGGCTAGGCATGGACTGAGAGCCCTGCCTCTCATCCCCTTGGTAACGTCCCTGCTTTTCTAAACCTGGCCGTTTATAACATAATTTTTGCTAGTTGTCAGGTTGAATCAAAATAAATATCCACCTAGAATGGAGGAGAGACATTAGAATGATTTACCAGTAACATGTCAAAATCCCACCCAGAGGATGTCTGAGGATGAATAAAATTGACAAAGGGAGAAACATTTTCTTAACTCTTACATCTTTCTCTCTCTTCCTAAAATAGTCTCTCTTTTACACAAAATACCCTAATTCCAAGTAAAATACCACCCACTCCCACCTTCTTCTGCCAAAGGCAGTTTGGTACATCTCCCAAAGAAGGCTTCTTTGACTCCAAATTAGAAGTACCTTTGAACAAACATGCTTAAGAAGTTAATAAACACAATAGGCACAGTAATAAGAGCAAGAATTTTTGAGATAAGAACTGTGACCATTAAAGCAAACTATTCAAAATGAGGGAAGATGTAGATGCCCAAAAGAGCTTCCACTAACCATGCAAGTGAGCAGTCCAGAGGAAGCTGGATTTGCTAAGAAATTGAAAAGAGAACTGCCACTAGCAATTTTCGTGCCTGAGTTACACTCGCAATGCCAGACCTTCGTCCAAATCTCCTCTGAAGGTTTATAATGACAGGAATGCTGTCACTTGAAGTAAATAGTTCATTTGCTGCTGTTCTCAGGGGCAAAACACTGGAAGTACATAAACAAATGTCACTTTATCCATTTAACAAGATTTCTCACATGTGCAAAGTGAGATGTAACCCAGTTTCTACCACAAAAATCATAAAACATCTGAAATTATCCAGTGATATGAAGGTAAATCTATTCTCTGTGGGGGTAGGGGGGCTCTTATTTATAGTATTTGCCAATTTTCTTTGTGTAAGTTCCCCACCATCACGAAGATATTAACAAGATATCACTAAATGCAAAGCAACAGGCTGGTACCAGAAAACTCCAGCACACCACTGGTGCTCACCTGAAAACTAACTAATTGCTTCCCTCTCCAGAATTGGAGCTGAAATGGTTATCAGGTGCTATAGAGTTCAACCACTTCATCCTTCAACCAAATGCAAAGGAACAGATGTGAATAATAAGGCATCAACATCTCCATCTTCAGTTGTCTTTGGAATGAAACAAAACCTTAAAACAGGATGAAACAGATCCTTGCAGAAGGTCCTGGGAAGCTCTAGTAGAAAAGAGAGCACTTCATGCTGGCTGCACTTTCAGCCATTTTCACTGACACTAGCTGCAGCCATGGAACAAGTAGCTAAGGAGTAGGTGCTGATTCTATCTTGGTTTCCCACCGCCTCCTTGTTCCCATTGACCATACTGCCAAATCCAGGGCTGTCACTCCACTGGTCTATCATTGGAAGAAGGAGGGGGTGTCTAAAAAGACCAGTAAAATAATTTCATTCCACCTCTTCACAAGTCTGCCTAGACTTGAGGTTATATAAAATTGACCAGTAGGGCCAAGAAAAATTTAATTAATGAAATCCTACAGATCATATTTCCAGAAAGCATATTTTCTTTGTTAATATGATTTTACTATCACAGCTAAACATCATGCTACTTATGAAGGCATGCTACCAGCACTTGCCACTCCATGGTTTCCCGGGCAAGGATTAACTAATATTGTCTCCATTGTGACAAGCTTTCTATTTGTGGCTGTAAACAGATGGACCCAGTTCTGTGTGTGCCTCCATTGCAACCACTCTACTCTGAAATTCTTTTAGTTGTGGGGGGGAAAAAATCCTGAGCAGGGCCAGTGCAAGGATCTATATTTCCACTCACTCATACTCTATAAGTAAATTCTATCATGCATTGTTAGGCATACCACTAGAGACTTAAGAAGTTTCTTCCCATTCTTTTATTTTTCTGAGTCTGGGTAAAATCAGCCTCTAGAAAAATCTCATCCCCTGAAAAGCATGTGGCAAGCCTCAAGGTCAGGCTGTTAAATTTGTTCAGAAAATGAAGTTGCTTCGTGTGTTCCAGAGCCTAAGTGACAGCACAGCACATCTTGGCTTCTCAATGAAACTAATGCTTACAGTCATCTCTGGAATGGATTTGGTTCTGGTGAGACACATTTACAAAGAACAGGGGTGTGCAACCTGTACACGTGGAAAAATGAGAATTCATACCTCATTTGAATCAAATGTATGATATGTCAAGATCATTGTATTGTCATGAGCAACTAAAAAAAAAAAAAAGAACAGGGGTGGTGAAAATCCTCCCTCCATCCTAAAGACAGCTGTGTGAGCACATAAAACAAGTGGTTTTTTTTTTTTTTTGCATTTTTATTTTTCTGACCTTTGTCACAAGTCTTTCAACTTCCTCATCACTTAGAAACATTCATTTACTTGTCAGTTTACATGCTTTGTTTTCCTCTCACTAAAATTCATATTCTTTGAGGGCACCGACCCTAGTGATCTCAAGATTGTTTTTTACTCCAAGCATCCAGAACAGGGTCTGGCACATACTAGGCACCTAAACAATATATGGGTATTGGTATATTTCATCTTCAGAGTAGAGTATCTGTTTTGTCCTTAAAGCCTTCTTTACTACTTATCCTAATTCATGGTCTTACCTCTGCATGACTAGCTACAAAGATATGAGATGGATGGTGGAGACTCCAGACAGAACTAGATCTTCCAACTCCAACAAAGGGACAAACCCTGCTGTAGATTGTAGGACGACTCCTGTCCACTGAAGTAGTCATCATCTCAGAGGTTCACCATAGGTAGTGAGGGCAGAGAGTACTCTCAGGATAAGAGATCCAAGCTGACAAGGACTGACAGAGAAGTCTGGAAACTGGAAAGTTCGCAAGATTCTGATTTGGACACTGGAGCAAAGTAGAGATCCAGTTATTAGAACTACTGTTCACCAGAGTAGGAAAGAAATCCATCTATCGTAACTGATGGACAAAGTCATAACCAGATTGGGAACAGGGAAGAGGATGCTAATCTCAAGAGTATGTCTCCACAATTCTTTAAATCCCTTGTTGGTAAGGTCAAAACTGATCTTGTGCCTGGAGTGAGGTTTGACTTATACCTGGGAGTCAATCAAAGGACTGAGGCACATGAGTTTATTACAACACAAGACACCCTCCTCCCCAATCAGCAATTCTATTGAGGGATATGAATATGTGCGCACACACATTTTCTTCCAGAATATCATATTTTCTCACATCAACTAGACCACATTTCTCTGAGGGTAAATGATCTCTTATGATCAGTCCAACTTTAATGTGAGGATCATATGGAAGTTCAGACAGTAGAAAACACATGGATCTAAGAACTTAAATCCCAGGATTATCTAGTTCAGTGGCTTGTTTGTTTATTTTTTTTCACAAGATATTGCAAATTGTCTTTTGCCCTATGGAAGTTTTAACAGGATTGTGCAATCAATTTCATCTCTCAATAAGACAGCCATGCCTGTGGGACCTGAAGCCTGGATTTGAAGAGATGATTCCAAAAAAGAAAGGTCTCAGGAGGGTTCAGTGGTGATTTAACATTTATAAATTGACTTCTGTTGAACATAATCCTTACTGTTTTGTTTTTCTTTAGAGGAACAAAAATGAAAACTCATGAAGTTGAGGAAGGAAATTAAGACCACAGGAGACTGAGATCTGGGTTTCTCATGGTTCAGCTTCACTAGCACGTAGAGTGTGTTCAGTAAAACCACATACAACCAGACTCTCTGTTCAGGACTATCTGGAAACCCAGGGCCTCAGGTAATCATCAAAGCTAGAGTTCAGCAAAGGGTGTGTCCCTGACCAAGATGACTCTTTCTAGTCTCTTCCATTCAGCAGAGTCACTGACTTAGAGTTTGGATCTTAGAGTGGTACTACAGGGAAAGAAAGCAGAAATATTCTCCTAGAAATATACTCCTGGTCACTGGAAATGTCCTACCCATCCTCTAACATCACCCTTCAGGAGACAAGTCGTTTTTCTTCTCTCAGGTTCTCCTCTGATTCTTCTGAGTCTCATCATCCCTGTCTTGTGGGCATATGGCCACCTAGCACACTTTGCAGGGTGGAAGTGATTTTTAAATCTGAGCACCTAAAACAAAAGTTTGGAAAAATCCTAGAAATAATAATAAAAGAAGTTTATTGGGATAATGATTAAAATAGAGAATGCACACAATTATTACCTTTTGCCTAAAATTTGTATTCCTGAGTACTAAATGAATCAATGTTTTTGAGATTATAGTGAGTTCAGGGGTGCTCAAAAAATGTTACCAGAATTATAATGTTTCTGTGTAATAAAATGTGTCAGTGTAGTCACTACTTACAGTGCCTCTCCCAACCAGCTGCTAATTACCCCAGAATAGAGCTCTGAAACCTGTGGAGATGTTTATGGCTCCAGGAACTCATAAAGTAGAACTGTAAAAATATTCCTGCTGACTGTGCAGCAGGGGCCCTTGAAAATAATTAGCCCTGTCCAGACATGCCATATTCTCCAGTGAGAAGGCATACTCCCCAGCAGATAAAATATAAGGCATGTGAACAAGGAAATAGAGGTGTGCTGTGTACATACACTCCAGACAGCAGAATACTGCTTTCCAGGGATTTCATGTCACAGCTCCTCGATTTGACATAAATCTTTGATAAATGTCCTATTTCTTGTTTCAATATCAAATCATTTGTGTCAGTTATTTACCTTACTTTCTCACTGAATTTTTTATTTTTTTAAGTTTAAAACTCCCTTGCCTTAGGGGCAAAAGAGACTTTAACATTAGACACGATCTCTGACTCATGAGGGTTTCCAGCTTTAAACAATAATATCCCTTATACATGAAGAACTTCGTACATTGCAAAGGAATTGCCTCGAGACGATTTCAGTTACCTTTCATAGTAACCCTGTAAGAGAGGTGTCATTCCCATTTCAGATTCAAGGATTGTCACGTGCCTGCATTTGTCAAAGCATTGGGATTAGAGGGGAATGAGACTGAGATTCCCTAAAGAATTTTACCTTCTAATGGGCGGGTGGGAAACACACAAACAAGCAAGTGAGATACGTTCAGGTAGTTATAAGTGCTTTCAAGAGAATAACTGGTGTAAGAGTGGTTGGGAAAGACCTCCAGAGGTGGGGACAACTGAGATAAGCTTTGAATGACCAGTAGAAGACAACCATGCAAAGAACTGGCAAACAAGGTGAATTCCAAGAAAAAAATAGCAAATTTAAAGGCCTAAAACAGGAGTGAGCAGTAAATTGGGAGCCAAAAATGTAGTTAGGGTGTAGTGAGCGAGAAAAGAGTGGGGTATAAGATTGCATCAAAAAGACAGTCTGGAGCTGGGGATGTTACTCAGTGTTAATGGACTTGCCTAGCACACATTGAGACCCTGAGTCCAATCCCTAGCACATGTGTGTGTGTGCGCGCACACACACACACAAAATAATAAGTAAAATAAAGATGATCGGGGCCTGATTACACAGGGTCTTATAGCCCTATCAAGGCACTAGACTTAGTCCATTTGCCATGAGAAGCCATTAGAACAGTTTAGCTAGATGAGTGACTTGATCATAAGTATAGCATTTAAGAGATCAACTAATGAGCTAGGCCGCTCACATTTAAATTCCACTTCTGTCAAGTACTAGCAATATACTCCTATACAAATTCCTTAGATTCTCTGTGCCATAGTTTCCTTATCTATAAAATGAAAACAGATATAATATCCATTTCAATGTGTTTAAAGGAACAACTACAGGCAAGGAGTTCAGAACAGGATCCGGCAAATAAAGTACTCATTAAATGTTAGTTGTCATTATTACATTTAGAGAAAGCTCTGTGAGGGTGGGCTGTGGTAAACCATAGTGGGACTATTTTGCCATGTCTAGGTAACAAACAATGAAGACCTATATTGGAGTTGAAGCAATAGAAACAGTGAGTGACTGAAGTCAGAATCTATTTGCCAACAGGGCTTACACAGGAAAAAAAAATGTGTATGAGGGAGGGTCAAATTTTATTCTCATGCTGGCATTGTTTGACCTGAGAATTGTATAGATGGTGGTACTCTTGGTGCATACAGGGACCATGAAAACAATGGTTTGCTGATCAGAGATGTCTATTACATATCTATACAGGGGTAAACACACAAGTTGCAACCCAGGAAAGAGTTCTGTCTGTGGGGTTGTTAAGTTGTAGAACTACATGGAAACAATGGAGAGAATATTGATAAAGGAGAGAAGACAACCAAGGCCTATACTCTGAGGATCCCCAACTTTAGAGGTGTGGTCAAGGGGAAGAATGAAGAATCAGCAAGGAAGACCAAAAAGATAAGAGAGAAGGAAACCCAAAAGCTTGTTCCAAAAGTTGAGAGAAGAAATCATTTCAATAACCATGAGCTTGTGTCACCCCTGAGAGACCAAGAAAATGAAGAGAGAGATGTCAGTATGGACATCGGTGAAGATAGATAACTGGTGACCTGAATAGTGAGAAACTGGGAAGTCTCCTCCGACTTGGAGAAATGGTGAAACAAAATCCATACTGTAAGGGAATTCAAGGGATAAGAGAGCTGACAAACTAAAACAGATCTTTGGCAGTGGGATGCTTCTTGGTGTTGATCTAGGAGTTGACTGTGTGAAAAAAACTACAGTTAGACCTGAGAAGATCCAGCTGGGAGACAGGAACTAAGATGCAGGAGGAGGAAGGGACTTGCCAGAGGGAGAAAGCTCAGCAAGGACAGCATTTACAAGATACTGCACATAGATGCTGTGGCCCCATGTATTCAAGCGAGAATGGAGATGGCATGCTGTCAGATGAAATGCTGAGACGACAGCCTGCTTTGATTATGCTTCAACTATGTGATACACTTTGGATGCTGGTCTAAAAGCATCCTTTTATCATAAGAAAATGGGAAGAAATATTTCAAAAGAAGAGAAAGTTAAATATCCAAAATCATACATTGCATCGTTGTCTTTAATAGAGGAAATGGAATTGAAATACAATGGAAAATTGAACAGCACTGTGGTGTACTAGATGAGACCTTCAAAGAGCAGCTGATGCACCCACAAAATCTAGAAGTCATCCTCCACTTTTTCAAAGCAGAAAATGCTCATCCTGTGCCTAAAGAAGTCCAGGATAAAAACATCTTACAAAAAGGAACAAAAACAATGTGTTCAAACTTCTTTTTATTTGAAATAGGAAGTGATATTTTCCAGAAAGTTTAATTTGGGGTATAGTGAGATCTTCTTTTAATAATCAGTAACAGCATAATTATAATCAAAGTACGCTTATGTTTCATTTTGGGGAAAAAAAGGAAATTATTTTGCCCTTAGTTTTTAAAAAAGATTTAATGAGATATCCTTGTGATTAATTTTAAAATTGTCTTTATTTCCAGCTCTATCTTTAAATAGACACTGGTGAAATAGATATTCTCAAAACCTTCTAACCAGAATATTTTTTGAAAAATAAATTAGAATATAAATAGATAGAACTTCATAATCTCTCTAAAGAAAAAAAATTGCATGAAAGATAGGAATTTAAAGACTGTGATATAACTTGTTTTTGCAGTTTTAATAATTTGCTTAGAATGATTTTCAAGAAAACCTCCAGAGATATCTAACCTTAATTTTAGTTCAGTGAAGTTTCCCTTAAGTTTTCCCTCTTGGAATTAAAACAAAAAAAAATTTAATTGTATGTTAGAATGTCGAGGAGAAGAGGAGCCACATTTCATGACACCCCAACCAGATGAAGATAGGAAGAGAAATATATGACTTACTTAGCGGAGATTCCAGTTTAGAAAACCTCAAAGTGCCAAGGGAATAGAAGGGCAGTCAGCCCTGGCCTACTCAAAGCTGTTTTCCTTCTGATTCTAGCACTTTATTTGTTTTTCTTCTATAATACTTTCATTCTCCAACTTTGGAATAACTTGCAGTGAACATATCATCATGTCACTACAAATTGCAAACCCTCTGAGAACAAGATCTGTTTCATCATATCACTCACGCTGAAAGGCACAACTGAAGTTAACCAATAGATATTGGTTGTTTTAATGTCAGAATATATTTCTAAAGTTATGGCATATAATATGCATGCCTTTTTTATGACTGCCTCCTGTTAGAATTTTCTAGTATTTATGAAATAAAACATTAAATTAAAAACACTATATGATTTGTATAGGCCTACCTATAAATCTATAGGAACTTTTTGACTCTAATTTGCTAAGGTTTTAAAGTTTTAAAATTGAAGAAAAAAATTGTCTAATCTTATAAGTGAATCAGTATTGAGTTTGTTGTTCCAAAAGAAATTGTGTTAGTAGAGACTGTTAGCGGTCTATCAAAATCCATCCTCCCAAAATGTACCTACATTTCCCAGTCTCCACTGCTGTTGAGAATGACCGCGTAACCAAGTTCTCAATAATAGACACAAGAGAAAGTATGGTGCAACTTTCAGACCTGGAACATAGAGAACCTCGAAGGGAGGTGCCTTCGTACTCTTTCCTGCACTCCATGCGAGCTGACAAGGATGACGTCCCCCAGAGCATCACAAACTGGAAATGGCACTACCATTTTCACCTCAAGTCCTTGAATGATTGTGTGGAGAAGGATCCCCTTTGCTGACTTGGAATATTTACCTTACTGTGTTTTATAAAGGAAAAATAAGTGTTGCTTTGCTTTTTTTAATAAGGGAAAAATAAAATGTTACTTGAGTTTCAGCCATAACATCCCAAGCCAATTTGCAGTAGTACTTTATTACTCATCCTGGTTGATGTAGACAGCATTTACTCAGTGTCTCATCTCTGTCAGGCAGTATGTTACATGTTCCTATTCAATTTCTTAGATGTTACAAACTACTATATTTTCAATCTAGTATTTATTGAGTTCTAATGCAATCAGGTATCACTAAACATTTATGTTTATTATCTCATTTATCCTAACAATAACCTGTAGGGTAGATACTACTATTTTTTCCCACTTTACAAATAATAAAACTGAGGCTTAGGAAAGTTAAGAAATTAGTCCAAGTTCACACAGCTAGTAAGTAGAGTAAGTGGAGAGGAAACCAAACAAGTCCATAAGATTAACCCTTATGCTATGATATCTTGGTCATACACTACACCCCTAGTGCTATAAAAGGGGCATCTCCAAAGGCAAGTACCACATTGAGAATCATGTCAAGGAAGTGACTTTGTCCTAAAGCCTGTGCCTTGTGTTCCTAGTATGATGCTAATGTGTGTGCTGCAATGTAGCTGAAAATAGCCAAGTGTCCTATCTAAGACAAGTCTTTGAGCCCCAACAGAAATTTCCTATTCACCTCCATACTATGAGGCCCTATTAATTAGCAATCCCTTTGTCCATAGGAGATGTACTAGTTGTGGGAAACAAACAGAGGTCAATGTACAGATTCTGGCCTTGAGGCGAGACAACACATATTAAGTACCTACATGAAACAAGTAGAAGGGACAGTTTTCTTTGACTTAAAATTTTTCAGTGGTAGATGATTTTGGAGATTAAATAACCTGGAGCATAAGTCAGTGTTTGACATTTCAAAATTTGACCTCTATTGTGTAAGGGATTTCATAACTAGCAATTTCCTCAGCAAATACTGCAATTTTTGTTGCTTCAGAAAATGGTTTGAGTATAAATCCACTGGACACAAGGACTTTGAATGGAACAGTAACTGGTATTTGAGTTTCCTTGTATAACACTCTTAGGATGCAGACTATTAAGAATAATATTGGCCCAACTTGGTAAAATTAACATCCCATCAATGA
>NW_026000093.1:37467869-37595968 GCF_001458135.2 Marmota marmota marmota | reverse complement strand
ATATATATATATATATATATATATATATATATATATATATATATATACACAGCTATAACTAATTCCTTTAAATCACTCTTCAGTTATAACTTAGATTGAAATTTCCCTATTTTTAATTAAGGCAGCTGCTTATTTTGCTATAAATTTTATTACCACCATTGACGCATACAATATAACTAGCTTTCAAAAAGCAGAGTACCTCTGAAACTCAAATTCTCATATCTAGATTTATGTTTGCTCAGCTTGAGACTGGCTTTTGCAGTATCAGCTTTTGGCTCAGCCTTGCCCTTTGGATATGGTTTTCCTGCTAAGTCTCCTTCCCCCTAAAAGAAATAGGGCTATATGACTAGCTTTGCTAGGAAGAATTTCTTGGCTAGCAATGCATTATCTCTATGTATATGCTGTAGAATACAATATCATTCAGCTATAGCCTCCTTTTTCCTAAATGTCCGTGTTTTTTGCAACTACACAATTCCACCAATAAACTATGTGGAACTCAGATCCCTGAAGAAACAGAAAAGGAAGGAAGAGGATTTTAGTTTTGTGTCTTGATCCCCAGCTGGGTGCCTTCATCCACAGCTGAGCCCTTCCTATCTAACTTCCTGTGGAATTGTTCATTAGGATTGTTGAATTTTGGAATATTTACTAGACTGTAGTAAATGATATTATTGTGCCTTAAAAGGCTTATAGTCACTCTCCCCTTCCCCTTTTACATATCTGATTTTATTTCAATGTGGTAAGTTAGTCTAGGCAAGCTCTACCTTCTAGGACAAAGCTTAGCATGTGTCATTAGGTTGGTGTGTCAGTTTGTTTCCTTGGGGAAACAAAGGCCAAGACAGAATTTAAAATGCAAGAGATTTATTGGGGGTATAACCTACAAACGATAAAGGGACCAGGAGTAGACAAAGAAAGCCCTCAGGCTGCAAAATAGGCCTAATACATGAGATGAGAAAAGGGAAAGGAGGTGAGTGGTAGAAAAAAAACTCAAGTTGTTTTGCCACTCTCAAGAGCCTCAGATAGCACCATGGGGCACAAGCACCAAGGTTACCAGTGCAGCAGTCATGAGTTGGGCAGAATGACCAGGCCAGGGTCTCCACCAAGCCTGATCATTAACCACAGTCTTCCAAGGAGAGAGAGTGATCTACTTGAACACTGCAGAAGATCTAGGAGGCCTGCAGCTGAAGAACTGAATAGTGTGCCTCCAAGATGACACCACTGCAATTCTATTTGAGGTTTGCATGGAAATGGTTTATTTAAGAGAGCTCAGGAAACACCAGTAGGGAATAGAAAGGGAAAGAGTCAGACTAAGAATGTATTTCTTATCATGTTAGTTTCCTGTTAATGTCATAACAAATTACCACAAATATAACGGCTTTAAATACCATGCATTTATTATCTTACAGATTCTGTAGATCAAGAGTCCAGGCATGATGTGGCTGAGCTAATTTTCACTTCGGAGTCTCGTAGGATAGAAACAAAGATGTTGCAGGTCTGGCCTCTTATCTAGAAGCTCTGACAGAGAATCTTCTTTATGGGAGAGCTTATTCAGGTTATTGGCAGAATGCTTCTGGCTGTGGACTGAAGTCTTGCTTCCTTGCAGGCTACCAGGTGATAACAACCCATAGTTCCTGAGACCTCTCTCTGGTCCTTGAACATTGGTTCTTACATCTCAGAGCTGGAAATGCTGCATCAGCTCCTTCTCATGTGCCAATCTGTCTGACTTCTTCTGTCCCCAGCTAAAGAAAGGCCTCTGCTTTAAGAACACAGGTAATTATATTGGGTACACCTGGATAATGTTGGCTACTTTCCATATCTTAATACATATAACCTTAATTAATTCTATAAAGCCTCTTTTCTCACATAAGATTAAGAGTTCCAGGGATGAGGGTGCAGACTTCTTAGGGGCCATCAATCTGCCTACTATAATTATTAAGCAGATTACCACTGTAGACAAACAAGTCTTAACTCTGCTGGGGAAACCTTGCAGAAAGTATAGACTAGCCTCAGATATGTTCTAATTGAATAATGAAGAAGCTGGGGTATTTATCCTTCAATTCCCATTTGCTGAGAACTGTTCCAGACTCACCCAGCACTTCCAGCATTTGCTGCTGAGAATAAGCCCCAAGGTGAAAGCAAGGTCGAAGAGTCCTAGTTACACACAGTAGGATGCCTTCAGCATATACCAAGACAGTGAGTATCAAGAGCGTATGGATGGGATAAAATGCATTGACAAAAATGTGTTGATGTAAGAACAAAGTAAAACCCAGCCATCTCTATTTCTTCTTCTTCTTCTTTTTAAATGAATCTTCACTTTGTCCCAAACTTTCCATTCTGAGAGTGAAGTGTGGAGTTTGGCGTGTGGAGTATGAGGAGTGAATAGGGCCTTATTTAAACCTCAGTCCTAAAATCTGTAAGTCAGTCTTTTTTTGAGCTTCAGCACAGGCTATGAGATTTATGCTCAAGTACTACCAAAGTAGAACTTTGGTTCATATGTATGAGATTCCTTATTTGTAATATTTCCACTAAAACCCCACAATCAGGAGGTGTGATTAACAAAGAAGGAGTAAGGTAACATAGATTTTTGCTTTTTGGCCTCATGTTTGGGAATGTGCTCAATAGCATGATTATGCTTAGCGCCCAAAGCAACCTTAGACAATATGTTGTTCTTACATGAAGTACTTTGTTCTTACATGAAGTCTCCATATCTATCCTTTATAATCATCTGACAGACAAAAAGAGGAACATACCTATGAGGAGAATAGAAAGGGCTTCCTCTGGAAGGCAGGCGTACAAAGCAGCATTGTTGAGGCAGAGGTTAAGTGATATTTACTCCTCTTGTCCACAAATGCTAGATCAATATATTGTGATGAGCACTCAGCTATAGACTCCATTCCTCAACAACAATACTCAAATATGTTTGGGAATAGTTTGGTAGATGAATTTTTTCACTCTTGAAAAATCAGCAACATTTTTCTGGTGAAATTTCAGCCTAGACAATATTACATATTGTCCAAGTTTGCTTTGGATGCTAAGCTTAATCATGCTATTGAGAACATTCCCAAACACCAGGCCAAAAAAGCATAAATCTAAAGAATTAATGAAGTCAGACAGGTTGATTTGAAGCCTGAGATTTCCTACTTGGTTAGTGTAGAAACTTGCTTACCTTGTCATCATAAACACAAGAAAGATAGTTGAGGACTCTAATAGAGATAATGCATACAAAACAAATTGCAGCAATGGCTGACACAGTTAGAATTCAAATAATGAGTTCCTTTTTTTTCATATAATGTTAGTGCAGGGTCCTTGAAACAATTAGAAAGTGCCTTTGTTTTATTTGTCATTTTCTTTGGACTTGGACCCAATTCATACAAGTGTTTCAAATGGCTGTCAACTGGCCCTCATCTCTCATTACCTTCACTCTGTCCTGCACCTGATTGAGAGCTTGAGGGTCTGGATCTCTCCCTTGGGACCAATGAAAGTCAAAGATGTTACTTTCTACATCACAGGGAAAGAAACATGCTCTGACAGATTCTCTGTGTACAAGGAAGATTTTCTTATTTATCCAACAAAAATATTTTCCTCTCAAATGTTAAAACGTTAAAAATGTTAAAATGTTAAATCTCTTCATCAAGTTTAAGAAACAAAAGCATTTTTAATACTATTTTACAACCTAATGAGGAAATAAATGCTGCTACAATGCCATTAATAAGTTTGGGGGCCATATTTTGGATGTATTGTGCCCTTACTCAGGTACTGGGATGTTGAAGTAAGAACTGTATTTGTGTCAATTCTTGCTTTCTTTGAACACCTCATCTCATTTAAAGGAACTTCTAATTTCATGCATCCAGCTTCTATTATAAATCCCCCAGAAATTTATGTTCCAAGATGTGAATTAAAATGACATTTCCCTTATAACAAGGCATCTTAGCTAAGTTGTGTGTCAGCTACCTTTGAGTGGTGAGTACTAGAGATAGCACCCAGTTGTATGTTTTGGGGGAATTGAGAACTTTGGCATTTATTTATTCTCTAAGGTATGTTCCAGTATTGGTAAAAAAAAAAAAAAAAAAAAAGAGTCCCAATTCTAGTAAACAGTAATATCTGCAGCCCTAAAGGATCTGATGGATTAGAGAAGTACAGTACTATTGTGGTAAGGTCTTGGGGTATTGTCAACACCCAAGAGAATACAACATTTTATATAAACAGTAAACGTGTTTACTGAATATTCACTCATAGATGATTGTGCCAAATGCTGCAGGTGCTTTTTTTAAGTGCAATAAAGTCACTGCTTTCATGAAGTTTGCAATCTAATAGAAAGATTATATTGAACATACTGAACATTGATGAGTGCCAACTGGAACACCTACAAGCAGTCTTGATTTAAAAAAAAATCAATAAAGGGAGAACCTCAGAATCTTTTTGTGGAGCTTGTATGCAATCCCCAACTTTGCTTTTCCTTTGGGACTTGTTGCTAGTGACCCCTGCCCCAGCCTCACTGCCCTTCTTGGGATGGAGAAGAAGGATCTGAATAACAGATCCTCATAACTTCTTCTCAAATGGAGAAGAACTGTAACAGAGTTCCCTTCAAATAGGGGAAAAATCCCAATTTCCTTCCTGATCCATGGAACCTGAGGTGAGATGAAGATTAAACCAAACTGAAAAGAATAGAAGAACAAAAGAAGATGATCAGTAATTTGATTATCTGATCTATCAGCCATGCTGCATTTATCTTTACTTAGCAACCTCTAAATCCATGTGTGGCTCCTAAACTAGTTGTTTATTTCTCCCTCAAAAGATCATCTACACACTTGTAAGTCCATATCCCCAAGAAAGACTGGAGTTGCTGTTCCTACCTAAGACTCATGCTTCCTGAGTTCTGGTTTCCACCTCTGCAAGTGATTGACATAGTATTTGCCCCATTGAGGATGGACCCTGCCTCTGTTCCTGTGTCACTACCACTACTGTTACTGTGGTGTTACTGCCGCTACTATCCATTATGCTAATAGCTACCACTATTTATAAGCACTGATGCCAGGCACTTGGTAAGCCCTTTATATTATTTATTTTATTTGATTCTCACTGCAATTCCACAGGGACACTATGGTTTAGAGAGGTTGGGTAACTGGCCCAAGGCCAGGAATCCTGAAAGCTAGAATTTTCTCTTAGGTTTGTCTGAGTCCATATTTATTACTCCCAACCATTACATAATAAATACTACCCCTTTGAGGATCTATTCTACAACTTGAAAAAAATTATTCTAAACTCTCTTTATTCAAGTGACACTGACATATATAAGATGGCTTGGTTGGGGATTAGTTTGGGTACAGTAAAAAGATAAGACATTATTATGTGCATGTCTAATAATTGCTACCTAAATGCCATATTTTTCTTTATCCTCGATGGTGGTGTGCCACCTTTAAGATTACCGATGGTCTATTGATGAGCCCAGATATTTTTCTGGTAAAGATGCCTGAACCGGGTGAGAATAAAACACTGGGAAAAATGAATCCTCATCAATCCCTGGTTGCTCTCAATTCTTCTGTAAGGAGGTATAATTACTCTCAAGCTCAGAATCTGACATCAAACTTTGGTTTCCAGTGACTCTTGTCAAATTCCTCTGATTGTAGGTTTGCTTCCCTGTCTCAGCCCTCTCAATTGTGTTTGGCCTACTGCCACATAACCTGCCATTATCACCACCAGGATTTTAAGCAGTACCTCTTTAGACATACTGAACAATGTGAAACGTTCATGTTTATAAATGAAAGATATTATGGGCACTTCGAGTGGTAATAGCCCATTTTGAATTCTTTTCACAAATACAGAAATTGTTCCATCAAACCATTCAAATAATAAGTTAGCTATTCTGACCCATTTCAACAGATATTTGTTGAAAACTATATGGCCATGCAGTATGCTAGGTGCTAAGGATAGAAAATAATTTTATGTCCAGGAAGTATCCAACTAGTAGGAGAGACCAGTACATATTATAGCCACAGAACAGCCTCAATAATAGGAGAGGTCACAGGAGCTCTGTGAGCCCAGAGAAGTGGCATTTCCAGCAACTTGTGCATCTTGCTGTACATGATAGTAGAAACTCGTAGCACACTGTTCAAATGGCAGCGACACTTTGCCACAGACACTGTATGAAACAACAGTGGGAAAGATGACACCTATAATTTAAGTAGTCATAAAATGAAAGTCTTCACACACTCTATAATTTTGTGTCTTATGCATACATACTCACATGACGATCATTCTCTGGGTCAGCTTCATGATCGTTCCTATATAGGCCGACAGTATGTTTTAGCGGAACAGGGACTCTCCAAGAATAAATCCAATGGGCTTTTATTTTCGTTTTACCTCCTCAGCCTCCTTTAACAACATGACTCTCCTTAATGGAGCACCATGTCTTACAGTACACAGTTAGAGATCAAAAAATTCAAATGTAAGCCCTCCTAGGAGTCATGGAAATAAAAAGTCATGGTAAAGGCCTATTCTGTGGCAGGCATTGTGGGAAACATTTCGGTGTAATTATTCATTTAATCCTCACAATATTATAAAAGGAGCACCAGAATTCTCCCCCTTGACAGTTGGGAACACCAAGCAGAAGCTCAGAGGGGTGGAGGAACATCCCACAGTCTCACAGCCTGAGTCAGGAAGCAAATCCAAGATGATTCAACTTTAGAGGAACCCCCATCCACTGGAATGAGTACAGAATGAGTAGCAATCACTGATACCAGAAAATTTCCTAAGGCAAAAGAGTTAAAGCAGGAACATTCAAGAAGAGGGCAAGAGCTTGTGCAATACAATTACATCCTTTCTAGAATTGGGGAAGTCATGAACCTTACTCACATCCTATTATATACAGCCTTCTTGATACTTCCAACTCCAACACACACACCACCCCACAAGCTTTGAAGAGGCTTAAAATTTTGAGCTTAATCTTCCACCTGTGAAATTTTAAGGCCAGTGCACGTTAGACTTATACCAGGCAAATGCCCAATTCTCCCTCCTCACACAGCAAGCACATTTGGGGCACTAAATTGCAGGATGTGATTATCTTTATATTTTAAAGGAACTATCTTTAAAATCTAGTTTTAGAGTGAATAATTACTGAAGCAGCTGCCAAGCATGGACCCTCTGCCAAGCACTTGGTCACAAAGAGGTTTTTAGGACGTGAAGACAGTGGTTCTGGGAGCTGTGGGAGTCACTCTGTAGGCATAGGTTACCTTTCTCAAGGTCCCCGTCTACCACTCCAGGAACACATAGGCTTTCATACAAAGCAAAAGTCTGAACACACTCTAGAAACTGAATCAGAGTTTCTGCATTCTAGCCTATACTCTATAAGCATGTGACCTTTAGAAATCCATTCTTTTGAAATCCCACGATCTGTATGAGTAGAGAGGAAATACAGACCACCAAGGCTTTTCCCACTATAAATGTATCATTCTATAAGAGGTCATTTTAACTAAGACATAGACTTAAATCCACAGAGGGTACAAGGCGGTATACTGTAAGGGACACAAAAACAAATTAACTGTGTCCCATGTCCCTAAAGAATTGCTTCATTTTAAGGACTGCTAGGAATACCAACATATAAAGTTATAAAATTATTACTGTGGTTTTAACATTTCAGTCATTGTGACTTTATACCCTCTTACTTTTTCTAAACACATTGAAGTACAGATAGTTGTGGCTGGGGTGTAGCCTATTGGTAGAACATGTGCTTAACATGTATGAGATCCTGAGTTCATTCACCAGCACTAAAACATTAAAAAAAAATAAAGTTCATCACTACAAAAAAATAAAATATATACAATGTATATGTATGCAATCATATCTATCTCACATCATGGTTGTCAGGGTTAAGCTAATAAATATATGAAAAGAGCCAGGAACACATGGAACGTTGAATAACAACAACCATATGTTAAGGGTGTTCTATGCAGGTATTTTGGGGACATTATGTTTTCAGATGTTATTTAATGCTCATGAAAGTCCTCAGAGATATGTATTCCTATACTTATTTTACAGATAAGAAATATGAAACTTGGAAAATGAGGTATCTTGCAAAGGTCATACCAATCATTTGAATTCATTCCTCTCTCATTCCAAATGCATATATTTAATCAGATGTTATTTTTCTTCTCTAGTCACCCTTTCTACATTCAGTTGTTTCTGTTCTGCTCACCTAATAGCATAACCTCTGCTTTTTTCAGTTCAATTTTGCATCAGAATTTCTAGGTATACATCCAGGAATCAGTGTTGGTAAAGACAGGCTCTCAGCTGTAAATATGTCCTGTGACATTTTAGATAGAATACTTAACATCATTTGCTCCATTCCGTGGACTTTTTCAGTTTTTCTCACTGCATTATGGAAAAGGATAATTGTCAAGGTTTGCTTTGGATCTTTAAGTCATGAGAAGTTGGCAGAGGATTTCAGAGCCACAGGCTGCTTGCTCTGCATCTCTGCCCTCACTTCCCACTGCTCACTCCTTGAGGTGAGCTATCTGTCAGGACACACTGCCTTTTGGACTAGATCCTTGGCACCAATGCATGTACTCTCTCCCCTTTCTGAAATAATTCTGTAAGCATCTCCACTCATCATCACCATCATCAAAACCAACTGGTCCAAGAGCACTCATCTCTCTATGGCAACGAGCACACATTACTTGTACACAAGTTTGAAGACCACCCCTCCTATAGTATGTTCTCAGTGTTGTCCCCACTCTGTCTCCTCACATGCATTTCAAATGTTCTTTCATGGCCTGAATCCAATAGCACTCACTTTTATCATTACTTGTCCTCTGCCGAACAAGACTTTGCCTCCTCCTGGTTGTACCTCTTGACATGTTTCCTACTTTTTTGCTGTTTTAATTGGATTCTGTCACAGTCCCTTTCCTTTAGAGCCACACCAAACTAGTGCTAAAAGTTCGAGTGACATCTTTTACTTTCTCTGCGTCAACCTCAATTCTGCTGTCCCCGGTAGATCTTGTCAGCCCTACCTGCCCACTCTCCTGGCTGTAAGTAAATTCTAGATTATTGACATATTTATCAGAGAGTTTTTACCTAACTTAATAAATGGGCCTCAGGAATTCTGGAAACATCCTGAACCTGGAAATATGGCATGAATTTGTGCCCTTTTCTAATGAGAGAATTTATGGCTTCCATGAGATCAAACCAAAAAAATCTAAAATCTTAGATGTAGATATAAATAGAACCACACAATGTTGAAACTAGAAGAGACATTGAGGAACATTTGGTTTGATCGTGTTCATCCCTGGGATAGTAAATAATCAATATTTTTTGTTGAATACATGAATCTCTGTATTTAAGAAAAAAATATTTTCTTCTTTCTTGGCTTCACTTTATTTTCCTGGTATTATCCCCTGTGTCCTCTAATCCAGTGCTCTTAAACTTCAGTGGGCAATATAATCACCTGGAGGTTTTCAGAAACAGATTGCAAGACACCAACGCCAGAATTTGAGTCATTCGGTCTGAGGAGGGGCCTGATATCCTACATTTCTAACAAACTTCCAGGTGATGCTATTGCTGCAGGCCCAGGGATCACATGTGAGTAGCAGGGCAAATCACCTGTCCTTCTGGAGGTTTCCCCACCCTCCTAAAGAGAACACTCCACTTCCATATCAGGCCACAGTTCCTCAAACCTCTGCCTCCCATTACCTGGGACATACGCTGCTAGGCTAGAAGCAGCAGCAGCCCTGAGTTGTTTATCCATCCATCACATTCACAAGATTAACAACCACTCTTTGATAACTTTGAACACATTGTAAGGAAAGATGAAATCTTGCAACATCACACTTCTATAATTAAAAAAAAAAAAGAAAAGAAAAGGTTCTCTTTCCCAGCTTGCTCAAAAACCCACTTACTCAAAAGTCTTTTTCTTAATTTTTTTGTTTTTGTTTTTGTTTTTGGACTTTGAAAGAATGCAGGCACATTTTTTAGAAAATCAAACTCCTACCATTCCAGTCACGTGCATTCTAAAACAGGCATGGCACAGCATTTTAACATTCACATTTTGTGTGTGCAAGTGTGTATGTGAAGTGCCCACTCTAGTGTGCCTCTCTTGCTTTTTAAATCAGAAAAAAAAAAGTCTTGAATACTTGCTCCAATGCATTTGTAGTTCAAAGATTTACCTATGTACCTTTGTTAATGGTCACATCTGTCTGATTCGTCATCTCCAAACTGGACTCAAGAGTCTCTAGCTATCTTTTATGATTTCCACTGTCCATAGCCCATTTGAATTATATATTTTCTACACTTGTGTAGAATTGAATTATCATTCAATGATTCCTTTGAACTTCTATTCTTTCCCTCTTTAATGTCCCCTCCATCTAAATGGTGTCTTCACCTCAAATTCAGTGCTCAGCTCACACCTTTCATCTATATTCTCCTGCTTTGAAAGTTTCCTCTAGACCCCTCTCCACCTTCTCATTTTCCTTCTCTGTAGACGGTAGACAACATGCCCTTTTATATGGGATGTCTTCCTTGTCTCTTTTTCTAAGCTACCCCCCTCTTTGATAACCTAATATTCTATATACTCTTTAGACATAGTATTGTAATAAGGATTAAAATAAATAATGAATGCTAAGCCAAGACTTTCAATAAATGTTAGTTGTTACATTGTTCTCCCTAAGTACCATATTTATTTCCCAAACAACACCTTAAATTCCTCTTGTTTTTCCCCTTTTCATCATGAATCCCTCCCTACTCCTTCCACATTGTTTCCTACTATGATATTTCCCCTCCTTTTTCTTTTTAGAGCCTCAGCAGATGCAGGCCAACGATCTCCCTTTATCAAGACTTGCATAAATACACATTTCTCACCACATGCTTAAATTAAAGTCACCTTTTATTAGGACACAAATGATTGAGTTCCTTCAGATACACCCCAAAACAAGTCCTTTCATGCAACAATAATCATGTGAATAATTTTTCTGAGCTATATTTAGGTTCTCTTTACCAATTACAGCTCATCTTTGCTTCCGATTGAGATATACCACCATCATTCCTTACCAGAGTTCTATTTCACATATGTTCCAAAAAAAAGTCTTTCAGAAGAACTGGAACTGGAAATAGATCTCAAACATGAAGTGGTTGATTGATTTTTTTTTTTATTAATGCCTCCCTACATCACACCCTTTCATGTGCTCCCACCATGAATCTGGGTATGACCACCAGGAATTGGTCCATGGGAATTGGCCCAATGGAATTGTGACACAAGCAGAAAATTTAAAAGTGCATAAGCATTGGGCATTTGTTTTCCTTGCTTCACTGGGAACTCTGTGAGTCTTGTAAGAACAAGCCCAGGCAAGCCTTCTAGAGGATGGAAGGTCACAGAGATCACATAGCCATTGATGAAAACACCTCTGATTTCTAGCCATTAGCCAGCCACATCTAGCCAACCCACTAACTAACCACAGACTCCAAATGAGTCTCGCCAGGATGAGCCAAAGCCAACTCAGACCATACTTTTTACCCTCAGAATTGAGAGCTAAATAAGTGGGCACTGTTTTGAGCCATTAAATTTTGAAGTAGTTTCTTAGTTGGCAAAAGCTAACTATTAAACACACTTTAACTGATGATGTTCCATAGACAGTGTTTTGTTACATAAAAGGAGAAAGTCTGTGAAGTCACCAGAAAATTCTACAAACAATTAGGGTCCATTTTCTCTTTATCAAGTCTCATGAACACTCTTTTCAAAATAAATATTTTCTCCAAATTTAACTGTTCTATGCTGGTTTTGCTTTTTTAATATAAGTGAAAGGACAAATCCTTGAAAAGTACAACAGATTTAATACAAAGTAGAAAAAACAATAACTGCTATATCTATTGAACAAATTGTATTAATAATTTTTAAATCTTCCCTAAAAGAAAACTTTAGGCCCAGATGACTTTGCTAATGAGTTTTTTCAAATATTTAAGAAAGAAATTAGTTTGACATAAACTGACTCTAGAGAACAGGAAAAAAGAGAAGACTTCTTAATTTGTTTTAAAAGATTAGCATAAACTTGATACCAGAAAATGATTAAAATATTATAATATGAAAAATTTTTATATTCTTAATAATAATTTAATATAAAATATTAGGAAATGAGTTTAATAATGTATTTAAAAGAATAACATACCACAGCTAAGTTAGATTTATCCCAGGAATGCAAAGTTGTTTAGATATTCAAAATTAATATAACATTAGTAGAATAAAGAGGGGTAGAAATCTATGATCAACTCATAGATGCATATAGAATTTAATAAAATTCAATGTTCTTTTATTTAAAAACTCTAACCAAGGTAGGATTCTAAATGAGTTCTAAACTTGAATACAAAGTGTCACCAGAAGAAAAAAAAAAAAAGAGCCACAACAACTATCAAACTTAACTGGGAAGTAGTGAAGAATTTCCTCCTGAGCTAAAATAAGAAAACAATGGCTGGAGCTGGGATATAACTCTGTGGTAAAGCACATCTAGCACACATACAACTTGGGGTTCATCCCCAGCACCTAAAAATAAATAAATACATAAATAAATGAATGAAAGAAAGAAAGAAAGAGAAAACAACAGTTGCTGTCACCATTCCCTTCACCTTGTACTGTCAGGCCTACTAGGAAGTAAAGGTAATAAGAGGACTTGAAGATTGAAAAGCAATAAATAAAACTTTTATTGTTTGTAAATGATTCTTTGATATATCTAGAAGATACTATAAAGTCTACTGGTAAACTAGTAGAACCAAGTGAATTTAGATATCTGGATACAGGTTAATATGTAAAAATAACTTCTATTTGTACATACAAGCAACAAGTACTCAAAAACAATTTAAAAATGCCATTTATAATGTCAATAAAGAGGTGTACCATAATCATGGACTGGAAGACTCAATAGTGTAAAACAGTCAGCTCTTCCCAAATTGATCTCTACAGTCAACATAATCTCAGTCAAAATCCCAATAGATTTTTTTATGGAAATCTCTCAGCTGATTCTGAAAATGTGTGGAAATTCAAAGAACCAAGAATAGCAAAGGCAAAAGAACTGAGTTAAAGGATGTATACTACTTCACGTTAAGGATAATTACGAAGCTTAGTAATTAAAACAGTGTGGTAAGCAACAAGACACAAAACCATACCAGCAGAACAGAAGAAAGTATCTAGATTTAGATCCACACATACATAATCACATAATTTAAGGAAAAATTGCTACTGCAATAAAACAGGGTTGGCAATTAAATGGTGCATAATTGATTATCCACTCAAGAAAAAAAAATGTTAATCTCTATTGCACACAAAACATAAAAATCAAATCAGACAGATTATCGACTAAATGTAAGCAATAAATCTTTTAGAAAATAACTTGAAAATATTTTCATGACCTTAGAACAGGTGAAGATTTCTTAAATATAACACTAATTATGAAAAGCATTAATCCTAAAGGAAAAGCTTGATAAATTTGAACTGCATTAAAATTAATATATTTTTTTCAGAAAAAAATATTTAAAAGTAAAATATAAGATATAAAATGGGAAGGGCTGGGGCTGTAGCTGAGTAGTAGAGCACCTTCCTTGAGTGTGTGAGGCATTGGGTTCAATCCTCAGCACCACATAAAAATAAATAAAGATACTGAATCCATCTACAACTAAAAAAAAATTTAAAAAAAGATATATAATGGAAGAAAGTATTTTCAATATATATACACATATTGACATATATGTGAGTATGAATGTGTGTGTGTATATATACATTTTTAAATAGAACCTTTCTGTAATACATAAATAATTCTTACAATAAGAAAAGACAGACAACTCTATTTAAAGAGACAAAAGACTTGAAAAAATGATTTCACAAAAGAAAGCATATAAATTGCCAATATGCTATGTAAAGGTGATCACATTGTAATTACCACTACTTACTCACAAGAATGACGAACATGGGAAGGACTGACAACACTGAGTGTCACCAAAAATGAGGAGCTACCAGAATTCTAATGCTGGTAGAAGTGTAAATTGATACCTTAGAAAACTTACTGAGATTGTCCACTAAAGCATTACCTATGAAACATTACTTCCTTCCTAGATAGAAAGCCAAAATAAGTGCTTACATAAGGATACCAAATAACATACGTGAATTTTGTGAAGTATGATTTTAATAATGCAAAGATAGAAACAATCCTAATTTATTTACCATGAAATAACAATTTGTGATATATTCACACAATGGACTACTGTTAATCACAACAACATGGATGAATCATAGACATGATGTGAAACACAAGACATCAGGCACACAAAAAAGTATAATTCTATTTATAGAAAGTTCAAACTAGTCTTTGGAACCAGAAATCAAATAGCAATTACATTTGAGGGTTTGTAATAACTGGGAGGAAGCACAAAGAAAAATTGTAGAGTACTGGGAATATTCTATTTGTATTATAGTTAGTGATTGCAAAAGTGTATATACTTTTTGAAAAATTCATAGATTTTATTTGGACTCTTTTCAATGCTATACTTTAATAAAAAGTTTGAAAATAAAATGAAAAATGAGAAAACCTATACTTTTATTCTTTTCTGGTCAGCTAGTTTTTTTTTTTCCATCTACTTACCTTGGTTTCCTTTTTTTATTTCATTTTTTTCTTAGAAATCTTTAAATATCTAATTGGATGTTTTATAGACATACTAGATATGTCAACCACATTCTCTTCTTTCTTGTCATTTGATAGAAAATTTTCACATTTTTATTTTAACCTGGAATTCACAATAAGGAGCCACAAGTTTAAATGACACTGAAAGAAAGACATTTTTTAAATCTCAGATCTTATTACACACTTGGCCAACCTTTAATGTTATAGAGGTGTAATTATATGTATGTGTCTTCTCCTCACCTGGATATAAATGCCTTCACACAGGGGGATAGATCTCATCATCTCTTAATCCTACTATCTTGGTCTTTGCCACACAGAGGAATTTAGTAACTTCTTGTTGACCTGAAAAACTGTATAATCCATTTTGAAGTCTTTCAGAGTGGCCAGAGGGCCAGAACTGAGAATGTGAGCCTTCCTCTTTTTCTAGGGCCTAGAACTAGATTGTATAACCTCTTGAGGGCCCTTCTCTCTCTGACTCTATGATTGAGCGACTTACTGGTAACCTTTACAGCCTTCTTTTGTTACACATTGTACCTGTTGATAAGCCACTGAGATTTACTTTGTTCTTGTTCTTTTTCTTTATTTTCCATTGCTAAAAAAAGAAAAAATATATATCCATTTTATATTGTTCAGTCCTTTCCAAATTATTATAGAGTTGCATACATTATAGTGTACAATTTTTATTTTATATTTATGTTTGAAAGTGAGAGCTCTGAATTTTATATTAGTGACCTAGAACCATTTTCAGATATAAAATTAATATCCTGAATAATAGTTTTACTGACATGACAGGAACATTTAATTTATACCTGATTAATTTTTTTTATTCCAGAAAATATCTAGTACTTGGTTTGTGGTATCACATATTGGAACATGAGAAATTATTAATTATGGCAGGTGCCTTGGCACACAGCTGAGGCAGGAGGATTGCAAGTAGAGGCCAACCTCAGCATCTTAGCAAGGCCTGTGGCAATTTGGAGATATGCTGTCTTAATATAAAAAATAAAAAGGAGTGGGGATGTGGCTCAGTGTTAAAGCACCGCTAGGTACAATGCCCAGTACCAAAAAAAACCCAAAAAACTATTGGTTATAAAACAGATTAACCTTATCTGCTAGAATTTGATCAAGAAGACCTGATAAGGGAAGACTGTTGTCACAGGAGTTTAAAAGGAAAAGCAAGAGAAGATAGGAATTGGAACAAAACTATCTGTCTCTACATATTTGATGAATTTCAACTATTCTTCATGTTTTTGTTCAAATTCACATTAATGTCCTTCCAAAAATATTTGTTCTTAGACAGAATATGAATGCTACTGAGTTCACTTGATAGCCTATCAAACTTCGATCTTACTGAATCTTATTTAATCTTACTGATTACTTACTTAATCTTACTGATCTTACTTAGTCTATACCCAAAAGTTGAATTTCTTAAGTGTATTATTTTATTATGAACTTTGTTAATTATAAACTATAAAATTTAATTTCCCAGTGATTTTGTGTCCATATACTAAAAAATAAGTGCAATCTTATATACTTATAAATGATTATGTTAAAAATAAGTACTCAAAAAGTACTACACATCAATTCTGTACATGTCAATAAAAATAAATTTAAATGAAGTCCTTTTCATCAAACTATTTCATAATTAAAATAAATCTTTGACTTAAAGTTTATTGCATTCCTCATTCCTCATTACAACTCATATCTATTTTCCTTTCACATACTTTCTTTGTAAAAAGGCACGAAATACTCTCTTTCTCTCTCACTTATTTATGAGTAGAGGAGGCAGATTTCCATTTTTTTGATACTGACCAACCGGTCAAGTCTCCTCTCTCATTCCCCAAGTGTGATATTGTGATTGTATTAGTCAGGGTTCTCTAGAAAAACAGAACCAACAGCATTTGTCCATATGCTATGATTATCAAAGGGAAATTTGTTAGATTGTCCTACACAATCAGAAGCTGGATAGTCCCACCATGCATGTGTGCAGGTGGAGAGCTGGAGGAGAATGTAGCTGCTCAATTCAAGAAGCTACATTCAAGAACAAGAGGGATGAATATGCAGCATGGTCTAGGACAGAGGCCTGGAAACATCCTGGAGAACTGTTAAAGTGAAGGAAGAGTGAAGGAGCTAGGGTCTGATATCCTGGAGAGATTGCAGCAGCAATCAAAGCACTGGCTCAAAAAGACTCTAGCTCGCATCGGCGTCAGCCTCCTCCTTCTTCCACCTTTGTTCTGTCCTCGGCCTATTGGACTGCACTGCCCACAGTCAGAGTCTTCCCCTCAATTTGCTGTCCCACAAGCCGATCTTTTCTGGAACCCTCATCACCTCATCTAGAAGTCTCTTATCCTAGGCATCTTTTAATCCAACCAAATTGACAATCCAGATGAACCATCAAGAGGATATACATTTTGGGGATTTTGTCCAGAGTTCCTGTCTCATCACTCCTTCCCTAATATAGGCTGTAGAATATTAGAGTTTCTCTTCCCCAAGGTGAATCACAGAAACTCTAATACTCCACTACCTTTCTCTCTTGAAGTTAGCCATAAAGAAACTCTGATCTAGCTCCTTCACTCTTCCAGAGGGGTCCTGCCCCATATACTAGGGGAAGGAATGCTGCACAGAAGGCCAAGAAAAATCTAAATAGATAGAACTCACTGGGGTTCTCATACAGTCTATTAGCATTAGATCATACCTTTTTTATCCAATCATATATAGGGTTTCTATACTTTGGTCATGCCTATGCAATGCAATCTCCATAAAAACCCCCAAAGAACAGGATTCAGGGAGCTTCCAGATAGCTGAATGAGTAGTGGTTTTAGAGAGGGCATGGATGCGTTTCTCCCTATACCTTGCTCTGTACCTCTCTCTTTATATTTATTATTTGTAATGTGCTTTAAAATAAAATGGTAAAGGCGAATGTTTCCATGAATTCTGCAAGGTACTCAATCAAATTACCTGGACCCGAGGAGGGTGTTGTGGGAATCCTGATTTATAGCTAGTCATTCAGAAGCACAGGTAACACAACTTGGCACTTTGGCAGCCAAAAGCCAGGCATAGGGGGACAGTCTTGGAGACTCAGCCCTCAACTTGTGAGATCTGACACTGTCTCTAGGTGTATAATGTCAAAACTGAGTTGGATTAAAGGACACTCAGCTGGTGTTCACTGCAGCATTGATTGCTTTCTTGGCATACAAGGAAAAAATTCTCGTACCTCCTAGTGTCAGAAGACTTCTGTATTGATTGGGAGCAGAGGAAAACAAGACACTGTGTTTTTCTGACAATTACCAACCAAAACTAATCTTAAAGTTTCACATTATTCTACCATGAATCCAAGTCTGTCTCTAAGATTGTGACCTAGTTCAATGGTGATAATTTTTACAAATAAAACAATGATGGACAGAAAACCAAGTAGCATCTCTCCTCATCATGGTTCCTCCTGGAGCATTACAGCTATGGCTACAGGGAAGGAAGTTATTCTTGATGTAGCCCCATGTAGGCAGGGAATTGGCAAAACCAGTCTTTGACATAAGCTGAGGAGGCAGCTGACTATTGTGGTTTGAAGAGTTTGAAGTGTTTCCCACTATTTCTTCCAGGCACCTGTAATTCCCACATTGCTCACTCTTTTGAGTTAAAATGCAAATATCATCTAGAAAGTACAACATACCACCTAAAATAGTTGTTGTTGGATAACTCAACCAACTTACCCAAGAAAATATGGGTTAGACAAAGAAAAGTAATAATCTGGGGACAGAGAGCAAGGCCGAAATGTTCAGAAAGGCAAGACAGATAGATTAGCCTAGACACAGATGTGAAGGAACTCACAAAGCACAGCTAAGAGAAAGGCAGAACCCTGACCAAAGCAGAAGGTTTTAAAAGAGTTGTAAAAGACAGGTCTCCAAAATGGCAGAAAAAATAGAAAAGAAATCCAACAGAAGGTATCCTACCAAAATGCAAATTTTCCAAGAAATGAGCAAGATCCTAATGGTTTCTTAGCCACAAAGAGGAAATACCATCAAAGAGAACAGATGAGATAAAGATTTGTGAAAAGCTGGTTTTGGAGGCAATGGTGGTGGGTCGGCTGAGACGTCCCCCCTCCCATGCATATCTTATGAGAAGAGCTTCCCCTGTAGCTCTCAGTCAGGGGCTGATGTGTCTCCAACAGCAGGAACACAGCTGGCCAGGTATTTTACTTCTGCCTGGTAGTTCTAAGAGACAGAGATGGGCTCCCTGGCTGCTTGGGCAGCAGAGAAAATGGAATGGCACAGTCATTGAGATCAACCCAGACTTTTCAGGCAAAAGATAGTACTTCACACAAAAGAAATACCTTGTCCTAACCCCTTAAAGGTCTTCCATAGAAGACCTGGAAAATGGGCTGGGGGTGGGTGGGTGAGGGAATAAGAGCAGTGTGGGGGAAACAATTGGAAGAAAATATATTGCCCTCATTTTGAATTTTCTCAGGGAGAGCCTTGTGCAAAGAAAACAGGAAGGAAGGAGTCAAATCAGACATCTGTGGAATGTAAAAGGTCACTTTATTGTAATACCAGCATCTTTTATGCTATCTTTCCCATCCTCAATCAAAAGGGATAACAAACCTTGATTAGAAAGATAGGAGAACACAGGGGAAAGAAATGTCTCTTAAATTTCTGTAGTAGATTCTTTCCTAGCTTAGTTTCTAGAAGTGGATTGATTGGCAATAGAAGGATATTTTTCATGTGCCTATTTATTACGTGAAATTTCTACGTGAAATATACTTCTTCTTGCACCTTTCTCAAACCTAACACTCCTCTCGCACCTTTCTCAAACCTAACACTCCTCTCCTGCAGCAAATCCTAGCAGGGAGGAGATAATATTTCATTTAAATCAAGTTCATAATTTGATTACTTCATGACCTGTTCATTCTTAAATTGATGAGTTCTGTAATTACTCTTGCAATTACAGAGACCGGAAAATTCATGAATCATCTACAGCTATGCTGGCTAATACAGATGTAAAAGAAAGAATAGGAAGTCAAAAGTAGTGTTTTAAGAAGCAGATCCTGGCAGCCCTTTACCTTGTGATTCTACAGCATTCCACTCTTGCCATCATGACATAGCAACGGAGAAGCAATCAGTCACTACTCACCCCATTTTGGAACCCAATGAGTCATTGAGCATGCTTCAAAAGAAGGAGGTTGTATCCAAACCACCTGTGTCTTACTTTTCCTGAAACACATTTAGGATACTCCACTTAGAAATTTTACATCATAAATAGGCACATGAATATTTTTTATTCTTGCTAATCAATCCACATTTAGAAACCAAGCCAAAAAAGAAATAGTCTACTATTGAAAACCATGAACCCATTTCAAGAGAATTGCCCTTAGTCTTCCTCATTCTATTTGTTCCTTTTTTTAATAATTCTCAAGGACACCAGACCTACATGGTAATGAGAGGAAAATCCACAAGCAATGCTAACTTGTCACTTAGAGTAAATAATTCAGGTATTAAAAGCCTGACCTTTGGGCTATATAGAATCAACTAGCTACCAAAAGTTATGGAACCGGGGCACAAACCATAAAGAAAGTCATTTAACATGTCCCTCCTCACTAAGATTAGAAGTTTGCAACAAAATATATGAAAATGACAAATTATATTTTGAAATATTTTAGCTGTCACAGTGAATATAAATACTTCACAAAATCCTTTACATAAATCTTAACTCTTTTGACTATTGCAGGCCAAGGAATTTCTAGTCGCTACTTGTAAATTTTACAAGCAAGATTTTTATTTTATATTTTTATTTTTTATATTGCTTACTCACAATGACCCATGCAATGATTCAAAATGCAACTTGGATATCGTTTAGCATTGTCCTTGACCAGAAACTTGACTGCTTCCTGTAAGGTTACTGTAGTAGATTAAATACCTTGACTTCTGCTTATTCAACAACCCTGTGAAAATACTGATAGTAACCGCCATAGCAATAAAATGGCCATGATTTATTAATGACCTGTTTTTCCTTTCTTTAAAATAGGTATATTTCTCTTAAAACAAGGCAACTTCATCAAGGCAGCCTCAAGAAAATATAAAGAAAAACTAGGCACTTTTCCCATTCTGTTTTCTAAAACAATCTAGTTGCCAAACTTTTTACATATATATATATTATGCCTAACTATATAAGCACCTAGACACCATTACAGATACTTGAATTCATTACAGGGGCAATTTGGTGTTCTGGATAAAGCTCCAGGAACATTAAACCCAAGGTGAATTCTGAAACAACTGTGTCACATTGAAACTCAATCTTTATTGATTGGTATCTGCCAACTCCAAGGTATGCATTCCACTGAGGCCTCACGGATGGAATCAGCCTCCTGGCTCATGTTACCCCTTGGCAGCAGCCTAAGAGCATTGCACCTGAGTGTGTTTTACTTTATTGGAAATCTGAGTAAACACAAAAGGATAAAACCACTGAAAAATCTCCTTTACTACCAAAGATGCATAATAAATTGTGGCAAAGACCTCAGAGGGTCTGAAGGTAGGGAGCAAAGAGAGCATAAACAATTTTCCTGTGCCTTCTTGATCCTGGAAATGGTAGGTCATAAAAACCCATGGCGTACAATAAGAAAGACCCCACAGATGTATATACAAGCAGGAGCTGAATGGAGACTCTAATGATAGGCCAACTCTAATGATGGGCCGACTCTAATGATGGGCCATCTCCAATGATGTCCTTCCTTGAATTAGCAAGCAACAAAAGATATGCTTTTGGGGGAAGGGTCTAGTTAGTAACTAGAAAAAGAGAAGCAAAAACAGGAAGCGGAGGTGTTCACTGATTAATTTCTAAACATCTATCAATATTTCCTAAGTATTAAGTATGAATTTATTCATGCTCAGGGTTTTTATCAAGAGAGTCGGCAAACTCTTCCTGGCTATGTCATTGTGTGTGACTATGAAAAGTAACCCCTCTATTCTTGGGCTTTGGCCTTCCTCACCTACAAAATGAGGAGAAAAACAAATCTGATCTATCTTAGATGGATGTAATGAAGAGGATTCCAGCTTAATAATTCATAAGACTTTCTGGGTGAATGATTCTATGTAAATGCAAGCATGAGTGGAGAAGCCAGTAATAAACTACAGGTTATTTGACACTGTTTGGTATTCGATCCACAACAATACCATTGTTTAAAAACATAGCTGAACATAATCTCTCAGAGTTCTCTCCTCTGCCTTGGGAGTCATCTCCCTCACAACCTGTTCGACTTTCTATTTCCCTATTTTGGATGAAGGATAGTCTTTTCCACTACAAAATAGATAAGAGTGTTGTCAACTATCTTCTTCTTTCTCTTTATAACTTTTAAGAGACTTGTTCACTGGGTGATTGAACATTTGCTCAGCATTTAGGAGTAGCATTTAGGTTTCTAAGTAAATGCAACATCTTTAGCTTTCTGATTCTACATGACCACAAATGGAATCCAGCTTAGGAGTTTATACTAAGTAAATAACCGAGCCAACTAACAGTGAAAGTTTGCAGCTGTTAGCTAGATTATAAACTCTTATATGCTTATTACACTGGTGTCCTTCATAATTTAAAAGTAGAACACAGAAATTATAAACCATGAAAAGTCAAAACATATTACACACTGCCTTATACTCATAGGTACTAGGAATAGTTATTACTTAAAGAAAATTAATATCATTGCATTTTTCATTTTTTGAGAGTTGAGTTGCTAACTGATACAAATATTTTCTAAATAGCATAAGTTACCAGTAATAATATACAACAAAGCCACTTTGCCAGCATAAAAGAAATAATTCTGCTCAATATTGAGAGCATATCAGTCACACAGATAACAAAAGAGTGGCTAAGGGGCTCTTATCTGATGACAACATGAAAGAGTTCAGCAGAGAGGGCAGGAAAGAGTGGCAAGAACAAAACTTCAAAATAGAAGATACAACTACCAAGAGAGGCTCCTAAAATACCTTCAGCAGGAAGACAAGCCTTCCACACAAAAATCGATGGAACTGGGTTCCATTTGAACAGAGAAGATTTCTATCAATAAGGCATGGGATAAGAAGCTGAGTACCTGGTTGAAAGAGATTTTTAAAATAGTGATCATAGTTACAAATCAATAGTCTTCATGGGTACAATTAGAAAAATGCTAACACTTTCATTGGCCTATTCTGGCACAATCAAGCATGGATAACAACATATTATTGATTTTTGAATCCTGCATGTAAATAGAAAGAAAGTCATCATAAAGAAGGGAGCAATTGTCTGGTTCTTCAAGTCAAGCCATGCCCAATAACAGCAAACCTCTAAGTTCTACAATAAAATCATGGTAAAATTATTCAATAACTTTAACTGAAACAGCAGGTCATTTAAATTCCAAAATGATGTGAGTGCATCCTGATAAACATAGAAAACAACTAAATGTCATTTAAAGATTTTTAAATAATAACAACTCTTTAATTGTAAAATAATTTGTGGAGTCTGTCATTTTGGAGAAGACAAAAGCTCATGCAAGCAACAATCATCAAGACATAAACAGCTAATTTCAATTGCAGCAGTAAGTACGGCTATCATCTGGTTATAGATAAGTATATAAATTTTTTAAAAAACACTCAAAAGGAGGAGTCTGCTCCACTAGTAAACTGAATACATGCTGAATTAAAAGCAACAATGCTTAAATAAAGAACAAAACAACAACAAAAACCTCATACTCTAAACAAATGTAGTTAACACTATGTCTATTACATAACAAAAATTACTGAGATGCTAAGAGGCCACAAATTATGACACATCACCTGAAAAAAAAAAAGAATCAATATAAACCAAATCTCAGATGGCCCAGATGTAATTTTGCCAAATAAGAACTTTAAATTACCTAAAGTAAATATGGCCCATGACTTCAACCAAAAGATGGTCATAATTAATGTTCCTATGGAGAATGTCAGCAAAGACATAGGAACTATTTAAAAAAAAAAACTTGGAGAACCCTAGAACTGAAAATAATAATACATGAAATAAAATATGCACTGGATAAGACCAACATTAAATTGGAGATAAGAGAAGAAAAACTTTGAATTTTAATATAGATCAATATAATTATCCAAACTGGAGAGGAGGTGGGGATAAAGAAAAATGCATTGGGTCGCAGAGATCTACAAGACAACAGAGAAAGGCCTCACCTCGTAATCAAAGTTCCAGGATGATAAAAGAGAAAAAAGAGGGAAAAAAATAATTTGAAAAGTAATGTCCATAAATATTCCAAATTTGAAGACTACACACATCGCAAACACACACACATAAACACACACACACACACACACACAAAGAGAGAAAGTGAGAGAGAGAGAGAGTCCAGTTAATCCCCAGAAAGATAGATAAGTACAAGGAAAACCATGTATAAGTCAAACCTCTGAAACCAAAGATATTTTCACTGGTTACAGAACTCTAGTTTCTCCCCCCCACCACCCCAATATTTTAAAGATGTGGCTCCAGCTGTTTTCTCAGTTGAATTGTTTCTGACCACAAATCTGCTGCCTGCTTATTTTGGTTCCACTGTATGTAACATCGGTGTTTTTTTGTTGTTGTTATTATTTCTTTTGTTTTTCCTCCTGAATCCTATTACTCTATCAAAATTTTCTCTTTATCACTGGTATTGAGTGATCATTATGGGGATTAGTAGAATCTGTTTTCATGTCTCTTGAACTTGGGGGTTGTTGTTTTCTTGAATCTCTGGGCGCATACATTTCATTAAATTTTCCAAATTTATATGGTCATTGGTACTTCGAATATTTTTAATCATTGTTTCTGCAAATACTTTTCTCTCCTCTCTTTTGGGAATTCCAATTACACATGCATTAGGCCACTTGAAGTTGTTGCGCAGTTTCCTAATGCTTTTAAGTTTGGGGGGAAGGGGCTGTTTTGTTTTGTCCCTTTCCTTTGCTCTTCATTTTTATAGTTTTCATCTGGTTTAACATTCACTGATATTTTTTTCTGAAATGTCTAATTTTCCATTAATCCTATCCAGTGTATTTTATTTTACTTTTTATACATCGTCGTTTTCATCTGTAAAATTTCAACTTAGGTCACCTTATATCTTCCATTCCTCAATTTAAAATTTTTAATAAACAGAATATACTTATAACAGCCACTTTAAAGTTCTTCTCTGTTAAATCTAGTATCTATGTCAGTCCCAAGTTTTCTTTTTTTGATTTTTTATTGTGTTATATCTTTATTATAGTTCATATTTTCTTGTTTCTTTACATGATTGATAATTTTTTATTGGATACTCAACACTTTAAATTTTAGGTCCTGAATATTTGTGTTTTCCTGTACATACTCTTGAGTTTTGCTCTGAAACACAAGATATAAATGGTTGAAAGAACTGTTGATCCTTTCATGTCTTGCTTTTGGATTTTGCTAGGCAAGCCAGCTCAATCAGGGCTGATTATTCCTAATTACGAAGTCCCCTCTCTATTGTCTGCCCAGTGTCCCATGAATCATGAGGGTTTCTATTCTGCCTAATGGTAAAAGGCATGTATGAGCACTGGGCACTGTTACCTTTAATGCTTTGGGGAAAGTTCTTTCCTAAGACTCAGCTTGTCTCCTAACACACCTGACTATAACTCAGAGAGTCTGGCAGGCTCCGCCTAGGTTCCTCGTCCTGGTACCATGGCTTGAAAACTCTCTGAAGCAATCAGGACCCATCTCATTTATCTCTCAGGGACTACTATGCTTCATTTTCTTGTGTCTAGTATATTAAATTTTGGTTCCCTATAATTTGCCCACTTTTTGGTTGTTTCAAGAAAGAGGAAAAATATAGTCCTATTACTCTATTTTGGCCAGAATAATTAAGTTTTCTGTTATATGTAAATCTAATTAAAATTCTATCTGAAAAATACTTGGGTACAAACTTTAAAATGGAAAATTAATAAATGTTATAGTCAACATTAATTTTAGAAGCCTTGGTGAATTAGCTTGAAAAGTTGAAGAAAATATTGTAATATAGACCCAGTCAATGTGGAGACCTGTAAACTTTGAGGAAAAAAATTTTAAAAAACATAACTGTAACTAGGCGTAGTGGCACATACCTATAATCCCAGCCGATGGGAGGCTGAGGCAGAAGATTGCAAGTTCAAAGCCTGCCTCAACAACTTAGGGAAGCTCTAAGCATCTTAGTGAGACTCTGTTTCTAAATAAAATATTTAAAAAAGTCTGGGGATATGACTCAGTGATTAAGTGCCCCTGGGTTCAATCCCAGGTATGTGTATATATATATATATATATCTTTCCACTCTAGTATTGCATCTCAGTTCATTCATTCATGAGACAGAAGATATTGAGCCTAAAAAAATTACTAGAAAATACTTCAAAGAGCAAAACAAGATACTAAAGAAATAGATACTCCTAAGAAAATACTTAGGAGAGGGCTGGGGTTATGGCTCAGTGGTAGAGCACTTGCCTCCTATGTGTGAGGCATTGGGTTCAATTCTCAGCACCACATACAAATAAGTGAATAAATAAAGGTCCATTAACAATTTAAAAAATACTTAGGAAAGCCAATGTGAAGTCTGAGCTCATAAGAATAATGCTTATTGCTGTAAAGGTGAAAATATAGATAGGTTAAGATTGCTCAGAGTTTTGAACACCAGGAAAAGGTGTTCAAATTTGATTGTCATTCAGAGGTGCTAAGAGGTGAGTCCTTTAAGAAGTGATCAGGTTATTAAGAAAGATAATGCTTTTCTCTTGAGAGTAATTTTCCTTCTTATATTTTGTGTCTTTTGCATGCACTTGTTTCCCCTTGTGCTTTCTACATGAGGCCCTCACCAGAATCCAGAAAGATGTCATTATTATTATTAACCTTTAGATATAGGAGCCATAATAAATCTCTGTTGTCTATAAGGCTTCCAGCCTTAGGTATTCTGTTATGGCAATAGAAAACAGAATCAGATATATCCCAAACTGCCTGGCCCTTAAAATATGTCTCTATTTATTTGTGTTTGTTTGTTTATTTATTTATTTATTTATTTATTTGCATATTGAAAGTTGAACCCTTTGGTGCTATACCACTGAACTATATCCAGGTCCATTTTTATTTTTATTGTAAAACAGGGTCTCACTATGTTGTCCAGGTTGGCCTCAAACTTGCAATACTCTGTCCTCAACCTCCTGGTTAGATTGGATTACAGACGTGCACCACCAAACCTGACTCTCATTTTATTATATAACTAATGCTTTCTTCTTTCTCTCCTTTCACAAAAGAAATGGCACCCTCTTGCTTTCATCTCCTTGTGCAAGGCATTGCCCAGCAATTCCTCTTATCTTTTGTATTTCAACTCGACCCTCCTCCTGGACCTCCTCCTCAGCCTCCAGGTGTCTCAGTTCTTTGCCAACCACACACTAATTTTCTATCAACCCTCTTTCTCTTCAAGTTCTAACCTCATTTCTCCCTTTCTCTTTCAGAACCAAATTTTTATCCCTACTCTCTCTTGAATTAAAATCTCTCTCCAAGGAAAGCAGTATGGAGCTTCCTTGGAAAACTGGGAATGGAACCACTATTTGACCCAGCTCTTCCACTCCTCTCCGTTTATACCCAAAGGACTTAAAAACATCATACTACAGGGACACAGCCACATCAGTGTTTATAGCAGCACAATTCACAATAGCTAAATTGTGGAACCAACTCAGATGCCCTCCAGTAGATGAATGGATAGGGAAACTTTGGTGTATATATATATACACACACACATAAAATGGAACATTACTCAGTATTAAAAAGAGAATAAAATCATAGCATTTGCAGGTAAATGAATGAAGTTGGAGAATATAATGCTAAGTGAAGTAAGCCAATCCCAAAAAACCAAAGGCTGAATGTTTTCTTTGATATGAGGATGCTAGTCTTAATGGCGATGGAGGGGGAGCATGGGAGGAATGGAGGAACTTTAGGTAGGGCAAAGGGGAGGGAGGGAAGGAAGGGGGCAAGAGGGTAGAAATGATGGTGGAATGAGTTAGACATCATTACCTTAAGTACATGTATGAAGACACAAATGGTGTGAAAATACTTTGTGTACAATCAGTTACTTGAAAAATTCTGCTTTATATGTGTAACATGAAATGAATTGCATTCTGGCATTGTGTATAACAAATTAAAATGAATAAATAATAATAACTAAAAAAGAAATCTCTCTCCAGAAGCTTATCCTTGGTTTTCTAGTTTAAAACAATTCAAAACAAAAAAAATCTCTTCATAGTACTCTTTCTCCTTAAACCCTATACTATTACCTTGATGAGTTCCTTCCTTCCTACATTTCTGAAATTTTATTTTCTTTGGTTTTTCACTGCCATGGGGTAAATATGAATCATCAGACCCATGGTTTCAGAGCAATACTCTCACAGGTTAAGCAATCTTAACCTGTAAAGCTCTGATCCCTTAGAGACTTGAGCAAAACAGCTCAGGCTAACTCCATGCCTGCTGGAATTCACCCTCACAAAATAAACCATACTAAAATATGGGGCAAAGTCTCATGGATGGCACATATCTGCCGTCAAGAAATTGATGCCTTAAAAATAATAACTATCTTGTACTCACTGTGATCTTAAGTATCCAGGTCAGTACCATGTATTCATTAAATGAGTTCTCCTTTCTTAAATATATTAAAATGTGACAGATATTAACAAGTAGAAATACAATGAAAAGTGTATACCGACCCAGAAATTTCATACAGCATAAAAGTTGTAGTTTCAAATTTGAAATTTGAACTTGCAACACCATGCACATTAGATAGTGAAAATCTGCTTAGAATACAGACTTTTAAAAATATTTTGTTAATAGAAAAAAATGTTAACATTCGTAAAAACAGAAAAACAGAAAAATGATCTCATCAAACGGTCATGATAACTCATAGCTACTTCTGGAAAATTCACTTTTAAACTTACTGAATTAAATTTGAGAAAATTAAAAAGGAAAATCATGAAATTATTTATGGCTAAAATCATTTAAAAAAATATTTCATATACATCAACTATGTTAAGAGCTTTGTCCTCTTTGTCATTCTCTGGAAATATACTGTCTGTCCATCACAGTCAGTGACAAGTTCCCCTTGATAAAAGATAATCCTTTAAGGAATAGATTTCTGTCTTGATTTTACTTACCTGCATTTGCATATACAGGAATACTCACCTCAGCTACACAACAAACTGATAATGCAAACACATTGCCTAAGGGACTTGATTTCACTATCACCTAACCTACCAAGCAGCAGCTTCCGAGATTGCACTGCCCAAATTACAAAGAGTGGACATTAAATGTTCCTGAGTTACCACAAACATCAGCTGAGGCTACAGTTACAGGAACCCCTCCATCTTGCTGATACAGTAGAAGGAGGCTGGTGTACAATATCTCAAGTGCAGTCTCTGCAGGAAGGATGGGGGCAGAAGCCTTGTCCTAGGTAAGGAGCAGTCTAGTCTTTTGGATACATTAGGATTAATAACACAAATGTTATAACCTAAATAAAGCCCTTACACACATGGTGGTGTGTGAGGGCTTCATTTAGGTCATAACATTTGTGTCCTCTGAGAACTAACTCACTGGGCCTCCTAAGTTTAGTATAGCATTAACCTTTTATGTAGGAATCAGAGCATTGTGAGCCGTCTTTCTGAAGCAGTGACTAGAGCAGGAAATAAATCTGTTGTGAGACACTACTATGTCACTTGACTTCTTCAACTTTACAAGACAGTGAGAAAAAAATACCACAAATGGCAGTTAGCAACATATTAATGCTGGAATCTAAGACTACCTAAGAATCTATTTCTGATGTGTTTTTTTTCTTCTTTGTTTGCAAGCAATAGAGTTGGGAGTCTTGGTAAAATAAAGACTCCAAGTTTGGCCTTAAGTTTTCAATTTTTGTTTTGATCCAATCTATCACTGTTTATTAGTTTTTCATACTATAATAAGATAACTGACATCAGCTAATTATGAAGAAAAAGAGATTTACTTAGTTCACAGTTTGGAAGGCAAAAGTCCAAATAGTGTAGTGCGGGCTTGGCAAGAGTCACCCCTTGGCTGCGTCACTTCATGGCACAGACAGCAAGGGCAGGAGGACAGGAGGAGCAAGCAACTGACCACTTCTCAAACCAGGAGATGGAGAGGACCAAAGGGGCAAGGCTTGCTTCTTTTATAACAACCTTCTCAGGAGAACTCAGGGGATTCCACATAAGCTCACTTCCAAGAGTACACCCTCAATAACCCCATCTCTTAAAGATTCCACAGCACCTCCCAATACCACCACCCTGCAGGGGGGTCTTCAATCATGTGACCCTTTGAGGGGGAACATTTAAATCATCCAAACCATAGCAGTTGCCCTATTTAACTTTTGCTTTGCAGATACATCAAGTGTTTCTTACTGCCCCAATTATAACAAAAAATTTAGGTTTGAAGTGTTGGTTTTATGTTTTTTTTTATTATACCATAAGCCTTAATTTTATATTTGGCTCTTCTTTATAAGGAATACTCTTAAGAAATAACATGGAGGGCTGAGGCTGTGACTCAGTGGTAGAGCACTTGCCTAGCACGTGAGAGGCTCTGGGTTCAATCCTCAGCACCACATAAAAATAAATCAATAAAATAAAGGCATTGTGTTCATCTAGAACTAAAAACTATTTTTAAAAAGAAAGAAAGAATGTAGTGGTTCATTTCTTAACTCCTTGCTCTAGCAAGTGTGTTTCTCTTGAATTTATTTTTCCCAAATTTATTCCTAATAAAAGTCAAAATATTAAAAAAAAAAAAAAGTAAAAAATCAGAAGTTGCCCAGAGCAAATAGCATGAGGACAAGTGTTGTCTTAGATAATGAGTTACTTGAAGCTCTTTATGGCCTCCACAGTGTAAGAAACTCAGGTCTGAAGCCCTATTAAAGGCATTAAGACTTTTTAAAATAACTTTATTTATTTATTTATTTAGTACTGAGGATGAAATCCAGTGCCTCACATGTGCTAGGCAAGCACTCTGCCACTCAGCTACAACCAACTTTTGATTGGAGGAAGAGGGCACCAGTTTAGTATGATAGCTATTGGACAACTGTTGAACAACAAATATTTGAAAAACTGAGATGCTCATTTTGCAATTTTGTAACACGTAATGATGCCATCATTCTGATAGGAACTGCCAACTTCACTCCCAGTTAACTCAGTGACCATTGTTATTCTAAATAATAATAATAAACTCAGTTATAGTATCACTAAAATGGAACTACTATTGTCTATTTAGATACATAATTTTCTTGAAGAATTTATAATTATAATCTTGCCTCAAAACCCAGCTTCTTTTTAGATTATGCATCAAATTTATCCTGAGAGAAGTTAAAAATTTTTCAGCATACAATTTATTGATCTAGGTTAATTTCTTTTTCATTTGAGTTACTGAGGAAGAGTTCATGCAGGTCACTTTTGACTGGGGTTTATAGTGCCATGGTGACTTGTAGCATTCTGGTAAAATTCCCCCTTACTAATTTGAACAATCAGTCTTTCCTTCAAGGTCAAGACGGAAATATGTGCAAAACTTTCAATCCCTGAGCAAGTATTGATTATTTAGGATCATAAGTTATTGAACATTGGGTAAGAGAATATAAAGGTATCAGGTGATGCATATATCACATATTCTCATATTTGGCATACACTTGCTTTTTAATAACATTTGCTGTATGAAATTATTTTGTTCCTCACTTACACATAAAGGGCTACAAATCATTTTGTAGAGTATGCACACAATTATGAAAAGAACAGCCTAAAAATAATTAATGGTGTGCTCAATCAACAGATTTTACTCAGAAATAGAAATCTGGAAGATTTTACATGTCCTCATTAAACATGAACAAAGGTGACAATATTATTGTCTTGGTGGCTGGCACCAGGTTTGTCTTTAAGAGAACTGATAAGTCAGTGCAAGTTGTCTTAGTTCTAGGAATATCTGACTACTTCAGAAAAAGATAGATCAGGGCCCCAACACCATAATTGGTGTGGAGGATAATCCCAGAATCCCTGGCAGAACATCAAAGTGATCCATAACTAGAAATGAATTCTGTAAGTCTTATTTGCAAGGTTGATATTTCCAAATACAAATAAGACTAGTCTTTTAATAATCTATCAGAACTCTCTTCTGGACCCACTTTTGAGACCCAGGGTTTTTCCCACTAACCATCTGTCCATCTGGTACTATCAAAGTTGTTTCAAAAGTACTTTAAATCACCACTTTAAACTGTGATTGTCTAGAAGAATCAGGTATATAGCATAGCAGCTGCTTTATAGTCCTTCTAGAGGATAAGTTCTTTTCACACCTGGAAAATTTGTATCAAAAAAATCTGAAAATTATATATTACTTAAATATTATAGTTTGTTTCATTTATCCCTGAAATAATATCTCAAAAATACATTTATTGAGTACCTACTAAATGCCAGGCACTCTACTGAGTATGTTAAATACATTAGTTAATGTTTTCTTTTAAAAGTATGGTATTCTTGTGGAGTTTATAATCTAATCAAGAATATCAAAATTGCTGTCATTAAACATAACCATTCAGTACAATCATATATGACAAATATAGAAAATTGCATCATAATAATATTAAGGACATTATTATTTGCATATGAATTTTTTCTGAGACACAAAACTGTAATACATTTGCCTTAGCTAGGAATATTATAAATGATTTATTAATGTTTGGTTCAAGTCTTTATTCACATCAAAAAATCACAGCATTTTGAAAGAAGCACCAACAATTTTAGCAATTCTAAGAAAAGGTGAATGAAAAAGTAAACAGTCCTACTCAACCAAAGGCCACTGTCATGCCAAATACAATAATCAGACTGTTCCCATCCAGAGAAGTCAATCATCATCCACTTCCAATTATTGTTTTAAAGGGTTCTAGAAGGCAAAGCCAGATTTCTTCTTGTCATTCACTAAGACAAACACTGAGTCAAGGGTCTCAAATTCAAAAGCCTATGGTTCAGGAAGATAATAAAACAGTAAGCAAACCAGGTGTTAAAACAATCAACTGCTAAACATATAACTATTTTTCTTTTGTACTAAGTTTTGGCTCAAATACATTATATCAAAAACATGTATTATAGTGAAGACTACACTTTAAATCACCTATTGATTTAAATTATATCACATTAGATATACACATAAAAGCAGAAATTGTTGAGTATTGATTTTCTTTTTCCCAACTCTTTGTTTATTTGATTTAGAAGTGGAAAATTCACCCTTTTTCTTTCACACCAGGATGACTATGTGTAGTTGTGTGTTTTACCTTGGTAGGCAGTACAGAATTCTGCCTTAAGTTCTTTAGGGAGAGTTTTATTTCATTTTATTCAGCCAAAAAAAAAAGCAGATATTCACAAATATAAATTGATCTGGACATGTATAAAATCTTTGCATAATGTTTTTACCATTAAGAAAACTACCACACAGAGATATTTGTAAAATTCTAGTATTTTAGAAGTTCTGTTTAATTCTCAGCAATTTAAGTGGAAGTTTCTGCAATTCAGAAACTTCACTTAAAGCTCTTTGTTCACATGATTGAAATTAATTGAAAAAGCTTAATTTTCTTAAAAAATGAATGGCAGTTCATTCTTATAAACCTTAAAATCAGAGAACTCTGTCTCAACTTGAGTCTTGGGGGAATGTAGTTCAAACCATACTTGTCATTTCTGGAAACCATTTCCATCAGGGGAATGTAAACCAATATTTCATTGTCAGATAACTTTTCCAAAGATATTATTTTACTTAAAATGGTACATTTAATCATTTGGGATCCTTTGTGAATGTCCTTACACAATACATAGATGAATACAAGATTTAACATCCCTCTGGTGAGCTAAAGCAGGGATTTTTTTTTTCAAGATGGCATAAGCAAGTCTATTTCTTTGAACTCAAGAAAATCAACAAGCTAAAGTGGCACAACTAAGTCACCTTGTCTCTGCATAGTACAACATATAAAACTAAATTGTGCTTCCAGAGCATCAAGGAAAACCCTGAGGTCTCTACATTTCAAGCCAATGGAGCATTTCCAGCTTGCAGTGTTACTTACTTCAACCCAGACAAAATCCTTTTCTTTTTAATCATTCGGTACAAAGTAATTCCCAAGGAATTGCAATGTGTTCATCTCAGAGGTTGGATGTTAACATACATTTCCATGGAGGACCCACCTATAATCACTCCCTAATATTTCTTGGCAGGTCTTCATTAAGCATTTAAAGGTTCCTCAACACAGAGATAGTATGCTTTCTGATGTGGTGCCTTCATGGGCTTTAGATTCAAAATTTCTTCAGTATCACTTATATTCTCATTTGTAATACATATAAATATAGCTGATCTAGTGTTATTTGTTACACATGGGCTTTTGTGAGCTGAAATCAAACCCAACTCAAATAACTTCTTTCTCCAATTTATCCATTGGGTTCTCTGCTGTTTCTTTATTATTCTAAGCTAATATTTCTGGTTGGAATTAAATTTGCCAATGAAAATAACTGTCTTGCATAATTTCTTGTGTCTATAATGTATATTATTTATACACTTTAACCTATAAAAAAAGTTTCTGATGCCAAGGAAATTTTTGGAGGTAATACTTAACTAAATTTTATAGTAGTATTAGATTTTTTAAAAAGTTCAAAAGCAGACCCAGTTTTTTTAAAAAATTGGGTCCTTTTCTCAGATCATGAAGTTTTTCATCAAATAAGTTTTTCATTTATCAATCATATTTCTTAATATAATTGCTTTCATAATGGTATTTTAAGTTGCATTTTTGGACAAAGGTACATTTTACATATTAAGCACAAGAATAATCTTCACTTTTGGAAAGAAATATGGTCTCTCTCATATGCTACCCTTTCAGCTTATCATTTCTTTTCTCTCTTTTGATGAGATATAAAAGCACAAGAAATCATCTTTTTCTCTATGAAAGAAAATAAAAGACATGCAATGATCAAGGCAGCTGAAATTCAGGCTCCTTATCAGGGAGACAAAAAGGAAACTGTGTTTCTCCCTTATGCTAAATTTGGGCCAAGTAATTCCAGATCTTCTAATTTTTCAGTGGAAGGCAAAAAACAGATTATCTGCAAAACTGCTAACTTGTACATGCTGAGAACTAATTCAAAACATATTTAAAGCATTATTCAGTCCAAACAAAAGTCCAGAGTGCATTTATCCCATGGCTGGTTAATAGTGTGTCAAGTTGTATATCATGTGAACTGAGACCCTTGTCCAACTGCCCTATATCTTAATGACCTCAGATTTGACTACAGAGCATGATCTCATAAATTCTTAAACAAATTAATTATGTATGACTATCAAAAGTACTGCTAGGAATTCAAAGAAATCATGAAACAATGGGTTATTCCAATAATTTATCAACATTGTATCAGGAGCCACTGAAATATTTTAATCTGTTAAAGGAATTTTAATAAGAAGCAGTATTTCAACATAGCCTATATAACATAGCACACAAATGAATATAATAATGATCATATATTACTATTATCCCATTAAAACCAATAATTTTTTCATCACACATTGTCAAAAAGAGCCTGAAGAAAATTTTCACTATTAAGTCCAACCCAATAGATTTTACATATTCAAATATATACACAAAGAATAATAGACTTTTCCATCCTATGAGAAATCAGTACACAAGGACTTAGGCCCCTGAAACTCTCCAGAGACTCAAACTAACAAATAAATTATTGAGTCATAATGAACTGTGAAATCATCAAACTCAACTGTAATTTAACATGCAAACATCTGAGACCAAGATGGCACAGGAGATAAACCTAAAGGAAAAGCCAGGCAATTCAGCTTTGAAAACTGAAAATAAGGAGTGAAAACTACAGTTCATAAAATATATTAAATATATACATTAACTGTTTGTCTCAGAAAGAGCATATTAGGTAGTAAATTTTTTTTAAAGTAGGACTTGGAAAATCATATTTCTAGTTAAGTATCAGGATCCAAGATTATCTTCTCTTAAATCCAGAAAGAACCTTATGTATCAATAAAAGTTTACTCTCAAGAAAAACATGGTGTCATACAAAAAGAATCCATCAAATATGATACTCTTTAATGAAAGACTTTATCCTGGGGTCTATGGCAGACATCTGAGTGATTCATGAAGTCCCTGAAATTATATATAAAATTTTGTTTGTATGTAACTTTTTCTAAGGACAGAGTTTATAACTTCCATAAAAACTGTTTAAATAATTGATAATACTCAATGAGTTTAAAATTATTATTGTGCTGGAAATGAAATCAAAGAAAGCATTTTATTGGTATTTCTGATTAAGAATCTCAAAATACCCAAGCCTTATTAAAAAAAAAAAATGTTGAAGTAAGTCATTAATAATTGCTTGGCCAGGTCCTCTTAAATATGCAGTAAAGAATTATGAAATTCGATAAATTAATTAGAAAAGGTAGTGGAGTATTGAAAAAAATTATGTATAAAGGAACCAGAAAGATCTACATTCTATCCAAGTTCAGTTGCTAATTAGTTACATGACAAAGAACAAGGTATTTAAATATTCTGATCCCCTATTTCTTCCTTTGCCAATGATAATCAACAATTCTCACCTTACAATGACTACCTTACAGAGTTTTAGAGGAATTTAAATAATCTAGCCATTCTTGGCACTTCACAGGAACTCAATAACAGTGAGTTTCCTCCCTCCTTTCATTCCTTTTGAACAAATGCTCCTCATAATGGCCTAAAATATTGTTATCTTTCATTCATGGAAACTGTGGTGAAGGCCAAAACTAGGTAATATGTAAAAGAGGCCACAGGATAGAAAAACATCTCTTATGTTTTTCAAAATAAAAACAACCTAACATTCTTTCAACCCTCTTAAAGCCAAGAAAGGCCAAAGTCATATGACAATTGTAAAAAAAAAAAATGTTTACAAATAATGATAAAAATTTGACCTAGGCTGAGAGTAAACTCCAGCTCACAAGCACAGGGCTTATCATGAAAGGTAAATGGAGAATATTTGGAAGGGTAGTACTAATCCCAGGGATGGTAAGTGAGGGTGGGGAAAATCCCAAAGTCACGGGGAGTGTCTTTTCAACTGAAACCAACATGGAAATCAACTGGAGAGAATAGACTGAAGGATTTCCGAGAACCCAGTGTAGCCCCTCAGCCCGCACATGTGGTTACAGTATTTGTACCCAGGACTCACGAAGTAGATGCAACACATGAAATCAAGTGGGGCTTTCCCTGCTGAAAACATCCACAACTACCACAACTACTCATGAAGAGGGCAAGTATCACGTGAAGCTTGAGGGCCAAAGTATGACCATATTGGCTCCCAGTGGCTATCAGAGGAGAGCTTCCATTAATTTGCGGGGAGGTGAAAAAATAAAGATCAATGTGCTAATAGTGTATATTGCCAAATTTCTACTATATAAGAAACTACCTTATATGTGTCCCACTTTAGAAATATTAATGTGTTCTTTGTTTTATAAATCTATGATTAAGTATAGATAGTAACTTCCCAATTAACTTATTATAAGTTTTAAAATTTAATTATCATGTCATTCCTCAAATTTTTTTTGTAATGGGTATTAAACCAGGAGTGCTTTACCACTGAGCTATATCCTCAGCTCTTTTTATTTTTTATTTTACTACAGGGTCTCGCTAAGTTGCTGAGACTGGCCACAAACTTGCAATGCTCCTGCCTCAGGCTGTCAAGTCTCTGTGATTACAGGTGTGTGCCACTATGCCTGGCTCTTTTCTCAATTTTTAAAATTTTCACTCCCTGTGAAAATAGTCTATAACTACCAGTCTACAAAGTTGCTAAAGGAAAGCATACATGGTAAATTTATTATCAATTAATCTAAATTAATCATTTTATCATTACTAATATCATAAGCAATAGAAGATCCCCAGGAATGAAAAAAAAAAAAACAACAGAAGGCAATAAAGAAGATGACCCATCTGTGTAATCTGAACAAATGACTACCAGTGCATACATTAATGAAAAAACTTTTTTAAAATTCTAATTAGAATTCTCAAGGAGACTTGGAAAATTAATATTGCATTTCAGAGTAAACTGCTATTTTGGAAATCACAATAGACAAATACATTTTAGTAATTAGAAAAATGATTGACAAAATTGATGTCAATAGAAGCAATGATTAGCAGAAAGTGTATTGCTCTAAAAACCAGGTCTATGAATCAGAACTTGAGAAACTCTTCTAGAAAAAGATACGACTCTATATTTATGAATGATAGGTTAAATGCTCATTCTTGTGTGAAAGTAAGAAAAAATCACTTAGATGTTTAAATGGAACAGTCTAATTTGCAATCCTATTAAACTACATTATTCCTAGAGGTAAATCTAAAAAGAACTATATAAAATTTCTGTGAAAAAAAAATTGTAGGCCAAGAGTGTAGTTTAGTGGTAGTACTTGCCTGGCATGTGCAAGGCCTTGGTGGTTCAATCCCCAACCCTGAAAAAAATAAACAAATGAGGAAAAAATATAAAACAGTAAACCTCTACTGAAGGGCATAAAAAGACTTTCTAAATAAAGTGCATGATATGGCAGATTCTTAGATGGAAAGAATCAATGCAATTGTAATGATGATCATTTTCCCCAATGTGATTTCTAAATTTAATACACTTCTAATTAAACTTCTTGTAGAACTAAAGTTATGCATGAAATTTTCCAACCTGATTGTTCGATTCATGAAGAAAAATAAATTTATGAGGATGACCCAAGACCAAAGAATTTTAGAAAAAGAATAAAAGGGGATGTTTGTTCTACTGAACAGCAAGATTTAAAAAAAAAAAAAAAAAAACCAATCCTGAATTCTTACCTTATACATCTAGTAGGAAAATTAAGATGGAAANTATATATATACACATATGTGTATATATATATATATATATATATATATATATATATATATGTGTGTGTGTGTGTGAGTGTGTGTGTGTGTGTGTATATGTATACACACACACACACACTTTGTATTACAAATGCAGCATTCCAAATCAGTGGGTAAAAAAGAATATATTAAATGTGACAAATAATTTTGACACAGTTGGCTGACCATTTGGAAAGAAAAGTCTTTATGTACCTCAAACAAAATCAAGATATATTAACATTCAAATGTTTTAGCATAAAATTATTATAATAAAACAAAGGAGGCTATTATAATATTGAAGAAGAAAGGCAAAGAAATATTTCTTAGGCAATAAGAAATCCCAAAACCATAAAGTGGTATAACTATGTATACCTATAAAATCTTACAAGACATGAACATTATGGCAAAATTAAACACAAAGCATTATAATATGTACAACATACAATATTCATAGTATTTTATATCCTATTATATTCCTAAAGTATTATGTTATATTTAATTATGTTGTAATATATAATACCCTAACAGGAAAATAACATAGCTGAAGAACAAGCAAATCTCAGAAAAAGAAAAACAATATGACAAATTGCTCATTAACTACTAATTCTAAAATTAAAATAGAAATATTTAAAATTCTATTTTCTTTCAACCTAGCAGAATAGAGAAGTTTTAAGATGCGAGGTTCTGGCAAGGACATAAGAAAATAGATTTTTACAAAATACAGTTTGCAAACTTTCAGAAAAACCACTTCAATATCTTTTAAATGTGCATTCTACTTGATTCTGTGATTTATTTCTGAGAATATACTTAAAATAATAAGATTAAGATATATGTACAAAGATATTTATTGGAATATAACAGCAAAGAGCATTAAGTGGATGTTCTTTTTGGAAAAACATTAAATAAGTTCTTAAAAAGATGAAACACTCTTTTGAATTAGCATTAAATGGTCCACAAAATACCTTTAAATCAAATAGACATATTATATTCCTATGTTTTGCTTTGATTATACGTGCATTTATATATATATATATATATATATATATATATATATATATATGTATAATTTTAAAGGATGGAGGCAAATAAGCTAAAACATTAACAGTAAATAGCTTTACAAACTGAGATTACAGGGAAGTTTTTCTGTTTTCTAATTTTTACCCTGATTTGTATTACCAGAAAGATAACTTCCATTTTGAAACAGAAGTGAATAAGAAATATCAATTTTACCATTTATGCAAGAATCAGTTTGATTCACATTTTTATTCCAACTCTCCTTCCAATGAAATCACTAGTCTGAAGAAATGTTTACATCACCTATGAGCAGCTGTAAACTAGCAGATTATTTTCCAGTGCTTATGAACACACTTGTGGCTTAAAGCAAATAACATTTTTTAAATATTGAATCCACAATACAGCTGAGTTATGGTTTCAAGAAATAATTTCTACTAACAGAACATCCTGAGTTCCAAGATATTTGAAATTCTTAGCAAGAAAAAAAAAACTGTATACACAATAAGAAAAAAAAAGGTTATTTTTTCTTTCAATTTTGAAGGTCAGTGCTGTACAAAAGTCAGCAGAACATAAAATGGGTGACTTAATGTTTTGTTGATAAGAGAATGACTGATTTCAATGTTAGGCATTTCAACTTGTTTGAGCACAGCAACTCATTTGCTGATTTATATTTCCTAGCTACCCAAGGAGGTCACTTACAAGATCAAAAGAATATGAGTTTTCATTAGATTGATCAAAAGATGCCATGTATGTTCTTTCTTTTAAAGATACCCATTAGCTTGAATGAAAAGAAAATGCTTATGACAACTGAATATATTTTCCTTTTGGTTTGTTCAAACTAATATGAAAGCACTGAAATGTTTTCCCTCACATGAAAATTTTACTAGTACCACAAAAAAAAGACATAAAAAATTTCATACAAAAAAAGTATCTCTCTAACACAGTGTATGTTACCCTAGAAGCAATAGAATTCTATGAAATAAAATCAACCATCCAACAAAATAAATCTGCTAAATAAATGTTCTATGCCTAGCAATGTAAAAATTTTTGTTTCAAATATATATTTACTCCCTAAAATGCAATAGTTCATGAAACAGGACTGTCAGCTGTGTAATATGTACATACAGTCTTTGAAAATTCATAGTTATATAATTATCCTTTAAATCAGCCTCAAGTTTCATTATAACAGGTTGACAAAAAAGGATTTGTGTGCAAATATAAGAAGTATTTGTTTAAAATAGTTTATTTATGATGGGTTCTCTAAGAACAGAAATATAGGGTGGAATATTTTTATTTGGAAGTTATGGAATTCTTTGATTTAAATCATTTTGCATGATTAACAATTAAGCTGCATAAACAAATTCTTTGTCAGTGGTTTCCCTCTATTTAGTAAATGAATTTGTGTATGCAAACCAAAGTTACAAAATAACTTTTATGGGTAATATTCTTAACACCTAAGCCTACTGAATAACCAAAGTACCCATTTACCATTCTGAATAAATTGTAGAAACAGCAGCCAATTCGATGAAAATATAAGTTAAATCATCATTTCATTTTAAAAGCTAAAGCAGTAGAGGGCTTGAGTAAATTTTCACTGTCAAATTTTCTCTAGCACTGTCTGATCATTCCCGGATACAGTCATTCATTAGTCTGGGTACTGTGGAGGGGCACCCAATAAGCATTAGATTAGTCAATTATGACAAATAAGATGGGAAGAGAAGAAAAAGAACACCAAGAGACACTCATGCACCTTTCCATTTCAATCCTCCCACAGTTTTGAGACTCTAGCTATCTTCATACTATCATGAGAAAACAGGCATAAGGCAAATAAAATATTTTTTTCCAAAAAAAAAAAAAGAATAAATACTGTAGTCCAGCATTAAGCCCAAGTTTCTAACCCCAGACAGGGGCTTTCCCTCTTCATCTGCCTCCTCAGGAGCCAAACCAGTGAATAGAGTGTAGCTATTTCAGCCATTTGAATTTATTTCATTTTTAGATCCATTTGGATATTAGGTATGAATAATTCTAATTAAGAAACTAGTATAACTAGGTGGAGCCCCAAGTTCCTCGGTTAGCAAACAAGAAAACTGAGACAGGAATCTAAGTTATAGAAATACAAACCTACTTTCTTTTTTGCATTTAGCTAATAATCTTAATTGTCTACAGAGACAAAATAGAATAAAATATTAAGAGAATGAAACCGTATTTCCAGTGTCAGGCAGTTGATTCTAATTCAGAATAGCCTTGGGAGAATTCTTTGCCTTTCTTAGACTCAGTTTCCTTGGCAGAAAAGTTTAGTAGATAATGAACTTTCAACCATTTAATCTTTTCTAAGCAATGGGGCAAGACAATCCAATTTTTCTGAGGAAAAAGTAAAACAAAATCTGTGTATTTCTTTTCTCCAGCAGGGCAAGAACAAGAGGAAAGAAGCTTAGGTTCTATTTACAAGAAAAAATTCATTTAAATGAAAGTCATTAAATGCTGGAATAAGGATAAAAGGTCAAAAGAAAACAAAGATGGGCTTTAAGTAGAGAACAGACTCTATCTCCTGGAAGATTCATTTACTACTAAAGGACATTGATTCCTACAAATCTGAAAGGTCTTAGTCTATGTTAGCACTTTAAAAGATAAACCATTTCTTATCTCTTCAATTTGCAAGCAAGAAAAATTAGACATGGTGGAATAAAATAATAAAATGACTGCTTGAAACCATTCCACGAATTTTGAGTATCACCAAAATTATAATTCATGGGCCATACCTAAACTTCTCCTCATTAGAAACACATTCTTTACTATTGTAGTTGGCAAAAATACAAAACAAATATGCAAACAAAACAATATGGTACTTGTAGTTTTGGGACCATGAGTCGGAGAATTGATGAAAACTCAAATCTCAATGCTGCATGATTCTAGAAAATACTGAAGCTAAGCTTCTATTTTTCACTCTTATCTCTTCGCATAAGTATTACTCCTTTTGTATCACTCTAAGAGCCATTCTTCTTCAAAGGCCTGGTTTTCTAGCTATTGACAAAGCTTTCTTGGATTTGGGAGTTCATACAAAAGAAGAAGGAATTTGAGCTTTAAATTTACAGATATGCAGAAAAAGTGCAAGTTTCAAATTTGCACACTAACAAGTTTAAATGAACTTTTAAAGTTAAGCCAAAGGTGTTGATTTTGTCTCTAATTTGATGAAGATTGAATAGGTAGATAAATCCTCTTCATTCTAAATCTTATCACAAGTCAATCTTCTCTTTTCTTTTTTTTGGACTGTCCTATTAGCAACAAAGTTCCTAACCAGCATATGACTTCTGGTCACTTAATCTTTGCCTACATAAAATATTACTAATAAAAATTATAGAAGATTCACAGTTTGAATATAAAGGAATGTTTTTAAACTCTAGTTTTCTAGCCATGAACTAACAAACAAAAACCAAAAATCCTCTAAGATTATTTTTCTGGAAATCTTCAAAAGAAAGAAACATTGAAATTTTGCAATTTCTTTCATTTTTCAGTTTATGGAAACTGCCAAGGCAAATGATTTCTCCTTTATGTTCACACTTCATACCCAGTAATGTTAATGAAAATGACACTTGGGAACAAATAACAAATGGGTCTTCAGTGCTGCTGGAGCCCCCATTGCGACTAGTTGGAAACATGCATAGAAGATGGCATGGTGAATAAATTTCTTTGAGGTAATTCCACAGCTGAGTAACAAGTTTGCAATAACAAATTCTATTATACTAACTGGTTTCCTTATCATCCCCTATGGCAGTATAGACCTGTTTGAAGTTCATAGGGTTTAAGTGATGAACTAGTTAACCTTTCAAGCTGTGTACGTTAGTGTTTTTTTCCACATAAAACTTTATTGAGATGCCCATCCTATGATATATTTGCTTTGAATCACATGCAATTGACCTCTCTCCACAATAAAGCATTTAGAATTACACAATTCATAATTTCCAGTATTCATTTAGGGCTGCTACCACCTATTAAGGATCCCTCTAGATCCAAACATGTTGCTAAAATGAATATTTTTTTCAAGGAATAATTATGACCTCTCGTATATAGACAAGGGCATAATGAAATTGTATACATGTAAACAAATTTTACGTTTCATTAGTTGAGTTCCAAATGTTCTTAAAGAACTCTAAAGCTTTTTTTTTTTTTTCAAATTAACAAATACATTTAGTTTACACAAAAGCAATATCTTCTTTTTTCCTAAGGATTTCCCAGGACATACAAATTATTTGTCATAAGTATTAGAAACAATTATTTATAATTGATTATGGAATACACAATGTGCTGACCACAATATAAACATGCTGATATCACAGCCCAATCTTTGAGCTCTTATAAATAAGCTACTTAAATATATGTGTTCTATGTAGATAGTGAATGATCTCGTCACATTCCCTCCCACCCCAATCCTCCCCTGCTATTCTTACAGGGTCTAGTAGAATAAAAAAATAAATAAAAACACTATATGATGGAAGAATCGTGGGACATTTCTGACAATCCATCTTTTTCTACAATTTTGTATGAAAATATCTACATTTTTTAACCATTGAGCCCAAATTACAGTGTCAGAAAAGGCCTACCACATATAAGATTTAAATAAGATCAGTAGTCTCATTTCATTATACTCAAAAGCCAATTATTAAATATTCACGGATTTTTTCTCAAGCTCATTATTAAACTATTAGTAGCTTGCAAGCAGCCATGGCAGGGGCGTTTACACCACAGAAGGGGAAAGCAATACAAAACAGAGCATTTTATTCAGAGAGTTTTTTGCCAGTGCACCACTAAACAGCAGTTTTCCTTCCACAAGCTATAGATCAATTCATATTTTGGCCCCTGCCTAATCTCCAGTCTCATGTCATCATCCTCAGCAGTACTTACAATGTGTAGGAACATAAGCATACCGCATTCCCTCTAGCTTCTTTTTTACCTGTTGTTCCCTCTGCTACCACCATCATCACTACATGTACCACCATTACAAGCTCCTCAAATCCACCTTCAGCTCCACTTTTGCCTAGATAATTCCTCCTGTGCTTAGATGCTATTTTATCCAGGAACCTTGCCCTGTTCTGGTTGACTTGGTTAGATGCCAGTGTTCTCTGTAGTTTTCTACATTAACTTCATATAACACATATCACATTGTGTTAAAATTCTTTATATACTTCTCAGTGTTTCAAATTAATGGATAAAACCCATGGAAACAGAGAGCAACTGAGTTAGTTAGCATTGCATTCCCAGTTTATATACAATGGAGAACATACGGGAATTGTTGAAAAGTTATTGAATAGAAATTTCATTAACGAATTCCAGACTGATATTTGCTTCTTGGTTTCATTATCTTCCATGAGAAAAATATTTCCAATTACATTAGATTGGCTGGAAAATGTGATTTACTTTATAAAAAATAAATTAAATGTTATTAACATAAACATATTTCATAAAGTAAAAATGGCTCTAACCACATATGCTTGCAAATATACATATGTAGTTAGTACACATTTATATACTTACGGAAAAAAGCTTTCTGCCTACTTATGTTAAAATAATTTTTAAACAGTGATCATCATCATTAACACAATGATTACTGGTATTTTAGTTAATTTGCATTTCCATGGCACCAAATGCTACCAGGTTGAGTTTAATACCTCTAAGCACATTCTAATTGCTTCCCATCTATGTAACCAGATATTTGTTTAGTCTTCATCACGGTTCTCCCCAGGGCACATACAAGATGTTTAAAATGGAAAAAAAAAAAGAAAGACAATAAAAAGCAGGATTTTCCTAGAGGTATTAAAGGTATAATGTAAAATATTTCAATCAGTTAGTTGCAGCCATAAGTATATAAAAGTGTCATTGTTCCAGGAAACAAACTAGAGAAGAATCCAACTTTCACATTTTCCCTAATGGCCAGAGAACATTCTGAAAGTTTTGTTTCCAGAAGACACACTCAAAAAGTTGCTACCATAAAATTTGGTAGGTAGATTTTCTTTGTTTTTGATTTGTTTTATTTTTTACTAATTATTTTCTTTCACCCTCATTTTTGTGGGTGATGAAAAAAATTCCTTTTTATATCTCCCATAAAAACATATTTCCCAGGGAATTTCTTGATTCTAGTCATGGCTAATTAGAAGGCAGCTATGATCACCACTATACCACCAGTGCCACTTTGTGTCCTAGTCAATTGGAAAAGAATACCCTCAGTCTCTGAGACTGCACTAATGTTTGTATCCACTAAGCATAGTCATGTGCCATACAGCAAGGTTCAGTCAAGAATGGACCACATATTATTTGTTGCAGTGACCCTATAAGATTATGTCATCTGGTGATATCTTAGAATCACTAAGATGCATTTCTCATAACTTGTGGCTCTTAGTAATCAATGAATGGCTGTACTTCAAGAATGTAAATAATGTGCTGGGGTGGTAGCTTAATGGTAGAGTGCTTGCCTAGCACATGTGGAGCACTGGGTTCAATTTTCATCACAATGTAAAAATAAATAAGTAAAAATAATAGCAGATGGAGTAAAAAATTAATGTAAATTATTTTTATTATGATGAATAGTCTTCACTTTACTTCATGCTGACAGTATTTGAAAAGTAGAAATCAAAAGGTCATTCAAAAACAGCACCTCTAGTTAATGAATTGTGACCTATGAATGGAAATTAACAACAACCATCCAATAACCATGCACCAATGAAATCACCCTGGAATTTTGCTATTGTGGGAAAGGTTTCCCAGTAAATTATAATGGATCAGGATTAAATACATCTGAAGATAAGAATCTAAAATATAAATTGAACTTGAAGATAAGAATCTAAAATAGAAATTGAACTTTAATATGCTAACATTATACATGCTTATTATACCTGCCTTAATCACTAACTACTTGACCTGGCTAGCACCCTACAAGGTGTTTTATATATGGGTGGTTCCTTTGTTAATCCTTACAAAACCATGAGGTAGGTATCACCATTTTAAAGATTTTTAAGACTGCTCTTGACTTACAGCAGGCCATAAAATTAGCAATTAGACAAATGGGGAATTTTAATAGATCTCCACATCTACAAAGCCCATGTTTTTTCTATTTTCCTGTGATTCCTAATTAGGGATACCTGTTATCATTTAATGCATGATAGGAAGCATTAAAAGATGTTGAATTTCTTCATACCTCACCACACACTCAAAAAAGATTTCTATTTTTTAAGTTTTCATGAATCCTATCCATGGATTCCTTCTTTGCTACTAGATAGACCAAAAATAAATGCATTTATAATCTGCTCTTTTCTTTCCCTCTATAAAGCACCAGACAAAAGGAAATCAAAACTAGAAAAAAATAGAAAACATTTTTTTGGATTTTGATCTCTTTCTCGTGTACAGGAAAGGTTAGTTGGCATAGCAGCCTGCTTCATGCCAATATTTCCAGATTGATATCCTTAGTTGAGAATTTAAAAATATGAAATCAGTCACATTTTTTGTTAGCATAACAAATGACAACAGCATGTCAGCACTTTCTTTTCCTCTTTTTCTTCTGTTAACATATGTATTGAACTCTTTTTCCTTATAGGGTTCTTTGGGAAAGCTAAAAGGAAGCCAGGGTTGGATACACATTAACATGTAAGCAAAAGCATCCTCATAAATACAAAAGTATGCATCAACCATATCAAGCCCCAAGTTTACCTGAGAATCACAAGCAGAAACTTCTATGGGAACCTGCACTGGGGTAAAACAATTCTGAATTAGCAAACTAAAGGCTCAGTGAAGACAAGTATGAGTTAAGAACTCCAGAAATATAAAAAGACAAAACAAAGCAAGTGTTGGCAAGGGTGAGGAGAAAGGGGACACTTACACGCTGTTGTTTAGAATGTAAAATTAACAGCAAGAGCAATAATTAATAAAATAAATTAAAGCTTCCAATTGCCAAAAAAAAAATACATCAGGAAAAAGTGAAATTAATCCTGTTTGCTGACAACATAATCCCACATGTATAAAACCCTGAAGACTCTTCAAAAATCAAAAATAAAACTCTGTGGAACCAATAAAGAAATACAGTAAACCGCAGGATATAAAAATCAAAATATAAATTCAATTGTTTCTTTGCAAAATGACCTACCAAAAGGAAATGAAGAAAATAGTACTATTTACATAGATAACATCAAAATAAATACAATTCTTAGAAAAAAAAATTCAAAGAGGTGAAAGATCTGTACATTAAAAGCCACAAATAAATGGAAGGGTATTCCAGGCTCATCAACTGGAAGAATGAATGTTCCTAAAATGTCCTTACACTGAGTCAACACAATGCTTATTAAATCCAATGGAATTTTTCACAGGACTAGGAAAAAACAATACTTAGCTTCATATGGAACCACAAAAGATCCAAAGTAGCCAGAGAAATCTTGATAAAGAACACTAAAATTGGAAGCATCACATTTCCTAATTTTCAATAAGGAAGAAAATATTGATACATAGTACAACATGGATGAAGCTTAACAACATTAGAAGCTGATGCAAAAAGACTGTATATTACTTGATTCCATTTGTATAAAATATCCAGGAAAGTTAAATTTATAGATATGAAATCAAGTCAGTATATGCCCATATGGAAGGAATATAAGCAAAAATTTCCAACAAGTGACACTAAATTCAGGAAGTGAGGGAAAAGTTCTAAAATATACTTTGCTGGTGGCTTCACACTCCATAAATTTATTTAAAAGCAACGAATTAGCAAACTGGTGGCACACAATCGAAATCCAAGCTGCTCTGGAGGCTATGGCAGGAGGATTGCAAGTTCTAGGCCAGACTAGGTAAGCTTAGCAAGACCCTGTCTCCAAATAAAATATTAAAAAAGACTAAAAACCTAGTTCAGTGGTAAAGTGCTTGTGGAATTCAATCTCCATTACATTACCAAATAAATAAATAAAACGAATATGTATTTAAAATAGTTGAAATTTATTTTATATTTCAATAAAGCTATTTTAAAAAAAACCCACTAAGCTATATTCAACCTTGTTTACACATTCGGATTACATAGGTAAGTTTCAAAATACACTCATGACTGAGTCCCATTGTCAAGATTCTGAGTTCGTATTAGAATTTGGGCATCAAGGTTTTTCTTAAGCTTTCTGGATAATTCTAACATGCAGCCATAATTGGGAACCACTGCAATAATGCTCTTTCATTGAAGCCCTAAATGGTATGCTAAACTCACCGTTCCAACTCTGTTAATTTGTTCAGCAATTTATTGAACTTCCATTATGTACCAGGCATGATGTCTGAAATTGAAACCAAAAGTTAGGAAGACGTCATTTCTGTCTCCATAGAATAACAAACAGGGAGAAGTACATTCTAAGAACTATAACAGTATAATAAATTTTATAATAGAAATAAGTACAAGGTTAGTGTAAGAGCAAATAAAGGAATGATCAGTTCTGAGCAACAAAAGAAAAGGTCAAGAAAAGCTTAAGACATAGTGAGTCTTAATCCTGGTAGATTAGGGAGAGAGGAAGTGGCAGACAAAAATAGTCAAAGCATAAAATATTTGGGGGAAAGCAAATAACAGTAGAGCGGAAAAATTGGGGAGAGTAAAAAAAAAAAGAACATTGGGAGAACTGATGAAAGTCAGAGTGAAATTTCAGAGAATTTCATATGTCATGGATGGTCAGCCATTGAATGGGAAGGATGTATTCATATTTGTTCTTTAAAAATAGCACTGGCAGCATTTTAAATAATGAATTAGGAGATTTCCCTATCCGATCAAGAAGAAGGCATAAGAGAAGATCTTTATGATGACCCTGCATTAGTCAAAGATTACTTAGATACAACATCAAAAACATGATTCCTTAAATCTAACTATATCTTTACCTACATTTAATAATGTCTTTTAAAATATTAATTTGCCATATTACTATGGACTTCCTGAAAAGGTTTAACTGTAGTCCTAATTCCTGATGGTCAACCCAACTAAAAAAGTACATGAAGATGCTTAAGTAAGAGGAAAGACCATGTGCAAATATCCTATAGATGAGAGAGTCTTGCAGAATGGAAAAAGGTTCAGTACAGATGGGCCACAGAATACAAGAGGACGAGTGTCTAGAAAGACATGGGTAACTTAAAAGGAAGACACATCAGACCTTGTTAAATATTTTGAAGATCTAGAATAACACAGATTTATTCATTTGATGAACTGCTTATCTGTTTTCAATTCCTGTTCCATTTTTTAAAGGAAAATTTTTAATTCACTGCCATGTACTGAGGGCCTTCCACCAGGCGTGTCTCGTTTCATACTTTTTTTAAAAAATGTTACAAAAATCTATTGGAAAAAGTACAATAAAAAATTCAAAGATATTTACATATAATGGTTTTCTTCTAGTCAGGTATTAATTTAGATTGAAATCAAGATATGATAAATTTCTCACCCATTGTTATTAGCTAGATATAGTTCCTGAACATACTTCCTCTCAGTTTGGCCTTTAAAACTACTTTATAAATAACTGCCCAGTCCAGTTGAGAGACCAGGTGGGGGAAGACAGAGAACAAAGAGCTACTAAAATTCATCCAAAAGGTAGAAGCATTATCTCTTGGTGAAAGACCAAGAGAGAACAAACAACCTGCTGAGATCTGCAACTGTCCAAGGTATACTGATAGGTACTATTCCAACAAGAAAATGCTGAAGGAAGGAGAAAAGCAAATTTCCCAAACAAGAAAATATAAGCATAGACATGTCCAAAAATATGTAGATTTTTGTGTGTGTGGCTGGAATGTTGGATATTATAAGGACAGTGTTGGAAATAAGGATGAAAAACATGTCTTTGGATTCTGAGCTGAAGAACTTAGACTTTCTTCTTCATGAAGATGGGTACCCACTAAAATTTTTTGAAGGGAAATAACAAATTTCCTCAAGTTTAAAACATGATTGATTTGAGAAACATGATTATCACATATCAACCTGCTAATTATAGAACAGTAACTGTAAGATGCATCACATTTCAGAATATTAAAATGTTAAAAATGCAGAGTTTCAAATTGATGAAAATTGGTATCAATTACAAAAGCCTAATGACTTTAGATATCACTATAAAAATACTTGATAAAGTCTACTTCCCACTTTTATATCTCTTTCTTTTTATTAATCAAGGGATTCTATGTCTTTAAAAAAAGTAAACTTATGGTTAAGATAAATTGAAATGTTTTTAACAGTATTGACTACTTTTTGTAATTCGGGAGGTTAGTTGCCAAACTTAATGAGGTCAAAGGTTTGAGAAGTATCCCAGTGTTCAAGTTTGTCACCAAGAAAATCATGTTTATTCAAGTGTATGCTGCTGTTTACAAAACTACCCAGAACAAGCACTATCACAAAATGATAAAATTAAAGAGATGAAAGGGATCACAGAAGTTATAAAGTCAACCCCTCCCAAGGCATATATCCTTTCTACAATCCTCCTCCCAGCTAGTCATTCAACTTTCACTTCTACAATCTTTCCTGCTAGACAGTAAGCCCATGAGCACAGAGATTTTCTGCCTTGTTCATTATAGTGTCCCCTGAATAACATACTATGGCCACTAAATATCCTTGAGTGAGTCGATGGATATTCTTGTGGGGGAATTGTACCACTCACATAGGGTGTCCATCTTAGCAGGGTTGGAATCTAGATGTCTGTTAAGCATTAAAAACCAACTCTTGTGCCTTCAGACTTTTCTGCTCCCTCTTCAGTAAGTCCTGCAAATGCTTGCAGGCAGCTTCTTCAAAACAAACTTTCCAACTTCCTTTTACAATCTGTCATACCTTATTGTATCCAAGACTTTCTCCTGTCCCCCATAGAAGCCATATTTGGTCAATTCTTTTAACATTTGTGGCTCCAAGAATGAAATAAATAAATATATTCCATGTTATCTGGCCAGCCAGATGACAAAGTTCTCCTACTAAATATATGTAAATTCTTCAATCCTCAGGAAAAATTACACCAAAAGACAAGATGATGCTGATCAGGGATCCTTCAGAGAATACTAGTAGGTAAAACCATGAACCAACCCCAGAAGGTTTAATTCATCTATTAAGGATTCATCTGTGAGTGACTAGAATGATACAGGAGAGTGAATCCCTATATTCCCCAAGCAACTGAACCCAGAGTGAAATATTTTTGAGAGTTTTCCTTTCTGAATGGAAGCTAAGTAAGCATTCTCCAAACCTGGGAAGTTCTGAGTCTTCAATTTGCATAGTGAATTGGAATGGCCTGTGGCAGCCTGAATATGAATGGAGATGTAGTAATACAGTAACATAAAATGGGAAATGCAGTTTAATTACCCTGGATATTTTTTTTTTCACATAGATTGCTTCTGCTTTTATTATATGGGATCACGAACCCATTCACCTTAATGTGGGGTAATGAAGCCTATAAAGGAAGTCATAAAAATGCTGTGTTTGCAATGTTGTTTTTAGAAACTCCAATCTAATGGAAAAATCTTGTCATTATTAAAAGCATTTGTAGTTCTCCCAGAATTCTAGACGTAAAAGGATTCCTAAGCAGTGAGAAGTAAGGTCTCTCCTACCTTGGTTAATGAACTAAAGGATTAAAGGATCAGGTGAGAGAAGTATTTCTCAAGTTACTTCAGATCAATAGATATGGAACATATGCTTCTTTACTGGCAACCTAAAGTAGAATTTAATCTAGAAATGGCCCAAAATACAAGTATGAAAAGGGATATTGATAAGAGGTGACAGTATGGGACCAGTAGCAATTCCAAGGGAAAAAAAAAAACATTTTTTCATAAATTACATTTCTGCTGTTAAAAAAAAATCTAAGCAATAAAAATTCTACCTTTAAAAAAGGACAAATTTTAAGAATTACTAATGAATGCAAATTAAAGGAAGAATAACCACCTATTTTTTTTGCCCATTACATTAGTACGGAAGTTTTCAAGGCAACAACAGCCATAGCCATGAGAGTATGCCATCCTCACACTTCATTTATTTAAGCCATCCTTACACTTCGTTTATTTGAGTTGAGTTGCTACAAGTTGCAAAAAATAATTTAGAAATGTACATGAAAATTTAGAATGTATACTTTTAAACTAACAATACTATTTTTGAGGAGTTTCTCTTATAATCAGAAACATGTGTCTATGATAAATGTATAAAGATGTTTGCTACAGCATTTTTTGTCACAGCAAAACACTAGAAAAAGGAGAATATATATATAATTATGGTTAATCAATAAAATAGCACTCAACTCTAAAAAGTATAAATTTGATGTTAATTTTAATACTGGAGGGATGTCCTCTAATTAAAAATAACTTATGGTAATATCCATAACATAGTCCCTTTTCCTAAAGCCAATAACAATAACATACACACACAAAAAAATTGTATATGAGAATTTATATGTTGGTATTAGCCTGGTGCTTTCAATACTGATTTCCTCAGGGTAGCAATAGCAGTAAGTAGCGATTTAAAGGTGACTTTTGATTTCCACAATTCACATTAGTTTCCTCAAAAACTCACTCCACATAAACAATAAAAAGAAGCAGAAAGAATGTGCTTGGTATTTGTACACAGCTCTAAGAAAGTCTTCCTTTCCTTTCCAACCACCCTCCCCTTCAAGTCACAACACCTGAACTTTCCTACATAGAAAGTCTGAAATGTCGTAGTTTCAGGAAAGTGAAATCAAAGTGCTTTTCATATAAGAAAGTTTGGGAAAGTGCTTTTGTTTTCTTTTTCTGGAAGAAAATTCATTATATTTATAAAAAGGAGTAGAAATACTAGTTTTCTTTGCATCAGTTTGTTCAGTCCCTGTCCCTTTATTATTTTTTTTCCTGGCATTTTTGTCTGAAAATCCAGATACTATTAAATCGGTCAGGACTAGGAAGCGTCAGAGTATGCCCTGGAATCATTCTATAGTCCCTGCTTTTTTGCCCTTTCTTCAAAGTTTATGTGGTAGCATTGGCTTCCATGTTCCCATACAGCATGTTTCATACAAAGACCCTGGCCACAGAAGGACAAACAGGACCTTTCTCAGTATTAGTTTTCCAGGAGTTAGGATAAATATGCGCAAGCTGATGGTCTTTCATTCCTATGACCACTTCTCTTTTTACCCAAAGTGCCTACCATAAAATAAAGTTTTCTCTATGAGAAAATTTCAGAGGTTACTTAAGCTTCAACTCTCACACATGCCGAAAACTGAGGTTAATGCACATATAGTTGCCTGCGCATGTTTCCTTTATATCAATACATACTGTCTTTTGTGCCTATGTGGCTACATCCTCATAAGTCTAAGCTTCAAAATGTCAGGAGCCATGTCTCTTATTATTTCCAGTGTCTTGGTAGAACACTTGACATAATAATTGTTCATTGAATGATTGAAAGTGCAAAAAAATGACATTAAATTATTTTTTAAGCCAAAGAATATTAGGTTATTAACATCTAAAATTCTAGTTTATCTCTTGTGTAACATCAACTCAGAGACTATATATGAGAATCAGATAAGGTAACTGAAGTGAAAATAATTTATGAACTGCAAAGTATTGTCACAATGAGGACTCCATTGAGAATATAATCGAAATAGGCCAGCTTTGAATGGATGGGTCTCTGCAAATGAGACTCATAAAAAGTCTTACAAATCTACCACAGGAGAGATCTGTAGTGTCAGAAACATAAATTACATAAATTTAAAAATATAAGGCTTATCCAGTCCACTTTAGTTTTAAGTTGGCTATGTTTGAATTTTCTTTTGATTCTTTATTTTGTTTTGTATCATTGTAATAAGACACTTGGAACACATTTTTAGCAGACCCAAAGATCTCACAAGATTGAAAACCATATTCATTAGAAGTATTTGTATAAATAAATAATTTAAATTAGCATTTGTTACATTGAAATGTAACAAATATACAAATATGCATAATATAACATGAGGTTTAGTTAGGTGGGTTTTTTCCCAACTCTAGTGATCTTCAGTTTCTGAAGAATTCTCCACCTGAGATAGAAATAAGGAGGAGTACATATATTAAGGTCAATGAATGTGGCTGTGTCTAGGTCACAATTTACCTAATGACCAGATACTTCCTTTCCTTAATTTTGGTTTATTCTTTCTAAACTTCACAGCAATAAGTTATAGTATCTCTAAGATTACTTCTTTTTTCTAACATCTTAAAATTCTATAATTCAATTCAATTGCTTTCCAATTATAATTCTACTTCAAGCTGAAAAAACAAACAAGCCATAGTCCTGCTTTCTCATTTTGGTAAGGCTAGTTCATATAAACCATATGATATGATAATCTTCACAAGCACAAAACAGAATGATTATCAGTATCAGCCAATTCATTGTATACATGAATCCAATTAATTTAGGACTTGCCAAGCTTCCACCTGATTTTGTTCAAACAAATACCAAAAAGTCTTGAAAAAACCGCATGCAAATAAAATCATTTATATGGTTTTGCCCTTCATCGGCTTTCCCCTTCCATCTGAAAATCAAACCCTTTCCAAATGTGTTCTTTTGCTATGATATTCCGGGATAAGTTTCTCCCTAGACTAAGAAAATGTGAGGGAAAATGAATCTCTGTTTTCAACATCCAATCTTTAAGCAAAGATCTCCCACCACCTGCTGCTCTCTAGACTCCAAAACTCCAGCTCCAGCCAGCCTTCCGGGGAAGAGAGGAGAAAACTGGAAGGGAGGGGAAGAAGGTTGATGAGAGCAAGAGGCGGGGAGTGCGAGGCCTGGGAGGCAGGAGGAGGCGTGGCCCAGCTTGGGGCGGTTGGGATAAATACTGCGAACTGGGTGCGGGGTGCGGAGAGAGAACTCCGGAGGAACGCCTGAGCTGAGCAGCACCGAGGACAGCGCCCGCCCGGCAGCGCCCGCTCCCAAGTCCTGCTCCCCAGCCCTGACGGGCACATCGAGGTTCTTGCTCGCCCCACTCTCGCACGGACACTCACACGCACCGACACCTACCCCTCTGTACAATGGCAGAATCCCACCTGCAATCATCCCTGATCACAGCCTCACAGTTTTTCGAGATCTGGCTTCATTTCGACACTGACGGTAATTATTATCTTTTTAACTGTTTCAAGACCCCTTCCCCTAACCCTAGCCACCGAGCCTTTCTTTGCACTTCCCAGAGCCTCCTGATCCCGTCGTCATTTTTTTTCCTATTCTTTACTTCTCCCCCCACTCTGTTTAATTTTATCTCCCGTACCTGCTGCCAATCCTTCAATGTGAAAGTTTATATTGCTTGTGTGTAATGCTCAAACCTTAAACTTTCCTCTTTCTAGGAACGATAACGGTAGGAGAGAGAGAAAAAAAGAGCAGGGATTGGGGAACCCTGCCCCCCCACCCCAAAGTTTTCTGTGGCTGTGTTCAGCATCCTACTAGCCACCTTTGTCCTTAGTGCAACTTAAGTTTGACACCTCAGAAGCGGGGAGCTGCCGTGGCTGTACCCTTGGCTGGTTAGTTAATGTGGAGGCCAGGGAGCCTCTTAGGTTGCCACAAAGATAGCTGTCGTGGAAAGAGGACGCAGAAGAAAACTTGGAGTGAGGCATCTGACACTTGGGCCCCTCTTTGTCTTTGCAGGAAGTGGTTACCTGGAAGGAACTGAGCTGCAGAACTTGATCCAGGAGCTCCAGCAGGCGCGGAAGAAGGCTGGATTGGTAGGTTAGAGTTTGTGAAGGAGGAAAAAGACCTTCAACCCTAAAACATGAATATTCTTGTGTTTTCATAAGTCATCAGGGGGTCAAGGACTTTCCCGGGAAATGTAAACATCTTTTGAATGAGAAAGGCGAGAACAGCTTTCAAATTGCTTCCAGAGAAAAAGAGGGTAGTGGGGAGAAGGAGAGGGGGGAATTCCCGAGAGAGGGAAAGAGGGAGGAAAAACCTTACAGTCTTAAATCAGAGTTTTCAATATAGATATTCTATACTTGTGCCTGCTTCAACAGGTCTGAAAAAGAAAGGTGGATATGTGAGAACCTTTAGCAGACCACCACTTCTGTCATTGAATTCTGTTGGGTAATTTTTAACTTCTCTCTTCCTTGCTGAGAGAAGGGGGTAGAAATACATTTCTGCCCCTTGGTGGTCAGGAAACAGATCTGCAGATTATGGATCTCTTCTAATGCCAGTTATTGTTGTGATGTTAATGTAGTTAGGGAGCCGAGAAAGCATCCTGTCTTGACCCCTTTACTGGGGAAAGTTGGTCAATTGCTAATATAATAATGCACAAGAATTTAGCAAAGAAATGTCTTCATTTTTGTTAAAGAGAAGAATTCCAAAAGCTAGAGAAATAAAATGTAAAACAATTTTAAGAATTCAATATATTCTTACAAAAAAAAAAGAGAGAGAGAGAGAGAGATTCTAATTGGAAGCAATTAATGATGTTTTGAAAGAAGCTGTTTGTAGTTTAAGCCATTAGGTAATTAAACAAATGACATTTCTTACTAATTATAAATATCATTTGGATATAAATCAATCTGTTAAGATTGCCAACATAAAAATAAAATTACCCAACTTTTAACCATATGAGATGGTTGTATAGAGAAAAATGGGCTGAGAATTTCAACCAATATATTGGGGTTTATGTAAGACTGTCATTCAGAAGGTAGTGTTGGGTATCTAATTGGATATCAATGATCTTTGGCCTTTTTACTATGATTAGAAATAAATTTTTACATTATAAATGTTGTACATGTCATCTCTGTATATTATATAGAAGATCAACAGCTTTAGGATTGAGTAATATGTACATATACACACACACACACACACACACACATATATATATATATATATATATATATATATATATATATATATATAATTTACTAAGGGAATTATCTTTTTGTTCTATCTAAAGTGTATATTACACCTCTCTGTATAACATATTTAAAAGAATTCCAGAAGGCTCTAAAGTGTATTGTGGGGTATTACAAAACTGTGGGTTACTAAAATCATTGGCCAAATTGATTTTAAACCAGATCTTGTTCTAGACATTGTTTTATACAGATTTAATATAATGCAAATCTTTTAAAAGTATAATAGAATGAGATCAAATTAAAAATTTCATATACTTTTACCCTCCTCCCACCTTATTCATTACTATGTAAATAAATTCATACAATCCTATCATTATAGCTCTATGAATCTTTGGCCAGTAAAAGCCCTTATCTTCCTTATTTAATAATATATATTTAAAATATATATAGAGAGAAAAAGAGGGTAGTGGGGAGGGGGGGGGAATTCCTGGTTGAAAAAGTCTTACTTTTCATAAAATTTTGAATTAAAATTTTGAAAGATGCTTCCAACAACTAAATGACTATAATTTTTCCAGAAGTAGTTTTAATACTGAAATTTATTTTCATCTTAGATATTCAAATATTCAAGAGCTTTGTACGGTTTTTCCAATGTTTCCTTTCCTCCTCCCATTTTAAAATTTGAACCTTTTTGTAAACAATATGTTCATATTGGAGTTTTAAAGAGTTTATATCTTCATTATTTTTTTCTACTGCCTATACTCTTAAGTTTGGAATGTATGACAATCCAATTATTAGATTTTATTTCAATAATATTCAACTTGAGCACAGGTAAATGATTATCAATTTATTTAATACCTTGGTTCTTGAGTATTTTTCTAGAAACTTCAAAAATTTTACCAACTGAATATAACATAAATGAAAGATGGCAGTCAAATATATTCCTGAACTATACCCTTTTACACTAAACATATTGTTTTGTCTTTAAATTTGTACTCCTCTTTATAAATCTTTAATGATCATTATATATTTTACAGTTTAAAAAATAGATTTTGACACAATTGTCACCAGAAACTTCACAACTAAATATCAAGTATTCCAGTTAAACTAGTAGTTTTATGTAGTTGTAAGATTTAAGAATGAATGCATTGGTTTTACTTTAAGATTTGTGTGAAAAATATAGGGACTGGTATTCCTCTGTTGCCACGGGGATATCATTTTATTTTCTTGTAGTTGTTCTTCTAACAAAATTTAATAAATGCAAATGGTAATTTACCCACAGTAGAAGAGTTCTTATCAGACTACAATATAATTAAATTGTTTTGTTACTATTTATTACCTTAGTTCAACTAAAGATATTTGCATTGATATCAAAAGGATTTTGTAAATACAAGCAGTAATATTTAGTCTCAATATAGCCTTTAAATTACATTAACTTATCTATCCCTAGAACAAACCTGTGTGGTAGGTGACCATTGTGTTGTCAGTTATGATAAAAATTGAGACCTTAATTTGCTTTCAGAAGGATGTAGAATATTAGTAAGGGCTGACCTATTTTAAATAGGCTTCAGTTAATGCAACAGGGTTATTTTAAATGGGCTTGTCGAAACCCAAGGGTAAAAAATGAAACTTCCTGAATAAAAGCTCTATGTTCAGATCACAGCTTTTAGTTCAGAACTCTCTAATCTCTCAATATCAAAAGAGATTATAAAAGCAATAGACTATATTGAAAAAAGCGACAAGACAGCATTAACTTCTGTCACTCTTAAGCTTGTTTTGTTGTACTGCAATACATGGGGAAGAGGATATCATCTTGGATGAAGTGGAAACACTAAAAACTTCTCCCTCAATTACTGTTGGAGGCAAATATCATAAGCATACAATCCACAGTCTAAAATAAATTCACCAAAATAAGGTCATCAATATTGCCTGTCTGTTAATGAAAGTTCAAATTGATCAAATCATTTTTTTCATCTCAAATTTTTCCCCCAATATTAATTTTTAAATTTACTTAATCAATGAATAGCTATTTCATTCTGGGAACATTTCTTGCTCACCAAGTAAATTACTCTTCAACATTCACTTTTTTTTTTTTTTTGCTTATGCAAACCAAAACACGTAGTTCTACCATACATAATACATTATGCTAGCATAAGGAAAATGTTATAGGACAAATAGTGCAGAATATAAAATAATCTTTAATGAAACAAGTAATATTTAAAGTATATTAGTAATTATCATTCTATTTAAATTAACTAAAGTTAATAATAATGAGTAATTCTGATTATTTTCAAAGGATAGCATATTCTCAAAACTAATAATTTAAGATAAATTCTAGTGACTGATACAAAAATTTTCATAAATATTTAATTTGAAACTAATAAATACTATGTTAATTACATCTAATTTTCATGACAATCATTTATCAACATGCATAATTCTAAATGGTTCCCATTTTGGCTTTTTATAAAAATAGATTAACACCATCACAAGCATAATTGTTTTGTTTTATTTTACAAACTTCATACCTGCTTTCATATCATTTTAGGAGTTATCGCCTGAGATGAAAACTTTTGTGGATCAGTATGCGCAAAGAGATGATGGAAAAATAGGAATTGTAGAGGTAAGGAACATATGCATTTTTTTCTGATTTAATAAATGAGCTTCATTTTTTTAAGTTATATTCAAGTCAGACATGATATGACAAGACTCATTCAGAGAAGACTATTTTACCTAAGTAATATATAATCTTCTGTTCAGAACGTATGAAATTTTAAAATATTTAGAAAGGAAAGAAACCTAAGAGTTACCTAATCCAGAGCCTCAGTATAATATATTGTAAAGCTGAGACCCTCAAGAAGTGAAATGGTTAGCATCTGGTCACGCAGCTGTTTGCTGGCACCAGTGCAGTTAGAAGAGGAGTGCCCAACTTCTGGGTGAGTGCTCATCATATAACACCACCCGCCCTTACTTCAACTGCTTCATTGGTACATACGATCATTTAACCGTGTAGACGTTTCTGTTGAAATTTAAAATTAAATGTTTGCAGTTGCCATAAAAATGTGGCAAAAAGCTGCATCCTGGTTTCTGAAATTCTATTTTTGATTGGATGATGGCCTCAGTAAAACTCAAGAACTGAAAAAAAAGTAAGTGAACATTTTATTCTATGTTATAGGTAAATATTCCTTTTGTGTCTCTAAAAGTTGAAACTGTGTCAAATCCTTTCTTTTCCAGTTGAGGACAACTTACTTTGTGAATCAAGGAAGCAAAACTGACGATGCATCCATTTTATATTCTCAGATTTATGGGGTTGGGGGAGGGAACATTGTTGCTTACCTTATTTCTACTTTTCCAAACTGGTGGTGCAGCAGCTTCTGTCTATTTCTGTAAGCTTAAACTAGTTGAATGGAAAGTTTTTTCCAGAAAAAAAGTAATAAGGTCATATTTTAAACTATGACAAATCCCAAGTATAATAACGCTTTCATAGAGTGTTCTCAGTGCATTAGATTGACAGGTGTTCTGACTTTCAACAACTTTTAGTTATAACTTAACTTTGATTCAGAGAACTAACCTGGTTTTCAAATAATTGATCTTATTAGGACACTGTGGTGCTGGTGTGAAATACACTTAATTTTAAACAGCTACTACAAATAGAGATAAGGGAGGGCATACTATTATTATCTTTGCAATTAAAAAATTTCCCTGGAGTATACCCTTTTCCCTTTGCCTATGTATAACTCATTACTATATAAATAGATATTAGTAATGAGACTTACAGATTGAGATAGAGGCCAATTAATCAAGATATAAAATCATCAAGAATAATAAAATAACTTTAAAATGAACACAAATGAGATGAGGTAAATCATATTATTCAAAACTAGCTTTCAGAATCTGACATCAGTGAAAGTCTAGATTGGTTATTTCAGAATTTGGCATACTGTATAATTGTAGTAGAGGGAAGACTGTCATCTTATATGCTATGTGTTACACCTTGAAGGACTTCAGTGGATCTATCTATTTATTCTCTCTCACTTCTTTGGTTGTGCTAGGTTGTATAGTAAAAAAACATGAATCTTATTCACATGAATTTTATACTTTTAAAATGAAAAAATGAATGATTTGTTTTGAATCCAGCTGTTAGTATTTGTGATGTAGTTTAACCATTTATGCCTTATTATTTTAATTCTATTGTGAATGAGAAGCAAGAGGTCACTTAGCAGAAGCAAATTGTCTTGGACATTTGGTGATATATTTCTCCAAAAGATTAAGATAACAAACTATTCAAGTTCGGGTTCCCAGGCTAAAAAATAGATCCTCCTATTACATTTAGACTTTATTTTATTGTTATGAGGTCAAATAAAAGAACGTATTTGAAAACTTTATAAATTGTATAATGTTACACAAATTAAAATTCCTTTTTTTTCACATTGGGGTTACATCTTGATTAAACCCATTGGAAGCTGAAAGCAGCATAAACCCATTGGAAGCTGAAAGCAGCATAAGTAAAAAATGCATTATTAATACACTTTGCCTACAGAACATCATAGCTTAGCAACAGAGAACATTGTGGAATAGAGTTGCAGACTCTCATGACTGTGGCTGACAGAGAGCTGCAGCTTGCTGCTACTGCCCAGTTTTAAAGAGAATATTCTACTGTATATTTTTATTACAGGAAAATATAAAAGTTAATTTTTTTCCAGAGTGATGGAATTTTTTCATTTGTTCTAATTAGTTGTACACGACAGTAGAATGTGTTTTGACATATTGTCATATTTGACATATTGTCAAAAAAATAATAATAAGCACAACTCAAAGCTGAGATTTTGATGTACAATTTTTACTGAATGTATACTGCTTTTGCACCATTGTAAAGTTGAAAAATTGTTAAGTTGAACCATCCTGAATCAGGGACTATATAGAGACGTTATTTGGCCCAAGAATCTGAAACTTGATTTGGGCAGATCAGTTAAAACAGAAAGAATTGAAAGAAGAGAAGTGAGACATGTAAGAATTTGTTACAAGATTTTAGTGTTCTGGGACATGGCACTTTTTGCTAGATAGGACCCTTGAGAAGAAATAGCCAAATTCCTCATTTTCAGAATGAAGCAATTGAAGCTCAGAAAGTTAAATGATATGCCCAACAGCCCACTAACAGGGAATGACAAAACCTGTATCCAGACCTAGATCTGACTTTAACCCCACAATTCTTTTCATGTACTTGAGTTACCAGTGAAAGACAGAGGAGGAATGTGGATGTGGGAGCAGGAGGGGTAGGATTCATTGGAGATGAGAAAATGAAGGAATGGGAGAACAGGGAGGAGATTGCCATGGTAGTTCATAGGCACATTGCTTAAAGAGATTAACAAGCAATAAAGAGCAGTTTGGAAAAAAAGAAATTGAAAGTTACAGATAACGTGAATAAAGTGAGGAAAAGAAAGCAGAGAATGCCTGAACTTACTGTGTGACCGCTGGTGTCACCAGAAAGTTGTGTTAAATGATGCTCATCCTTTCTTTATCCAACTCCAAATACATTACTTGCTTAGAAATCCTACATGTAATATGGAACACAAAGACACAAATCCTAACCAATTTTAAAAGAACATGAATCCCCCATCTTTCCAAATGTAATGTGTGAAAAGTAATGTGCACATATGACTTTTTTCTGAACATGAATACATGAATAATTTCATGTATTTAAATGGATTTTAAAATTCATACAAATTCAGTTCAGTAATAACAAGATTTTTAATGTGGATTCAAAACAGAAGCATTAAAATTCTGAAATAATTTAACAAATACCACAATTAAAAAATGTTCTAAGTGTATGTAAACTAGTAAGTCTATTGCAAAGAAGTCTAATTAAAATAATTAAATAAGGAGACTGAATGATTTGCAGGGGACGGAATTTTCTTTTCTGGGATTCACACAAGTATACTTATTTTCTTTAGCTGGATGTCATATCTGTAAGCTTTTTTCTGATCCCTTGGGCAATGTATGGGACCCTACCATCTTCTCCAGTCTTAGTATTTTTATCTGTTCAGGTCAGTGCATCCACTGAAAAAAATAGATCTAAAAGCTATTTTAATCCTAAAAGTGTAACAACCCTCCCAGGAAAACAGGCACTTCTCTTGCCAATTTTTTCTTTCTTTCCACAGTGGGATTTGTGCATATAAGTTTAGGCAGGATGAATATAGTATTTCATGGCAGACTACTTATCTATCCACCTTATAATTTTTGTAAATGACTGACAATAAAATTTGACTCAAAATTTTGCTCTGAATAGATTTTTTAAAATAATTTATTAGGAAAACATTTTTGATTCAACATTGAAATGGAGGATAAGGAAGCTTGTAAGGGACAAGGATCTCAATATCAAGAAAATCAAACTGACTGACTTCAAATGTGGATCAAACTACAAGCTAAGTAAACAGGCTATTTACCCTCTCTGAGCCTCTATTTTCTGAGCTCTAAATAGAGAGAACTATGTATTAATTTCATAAAGTTGTTTTGAGTATTAACATTAAATCTAATATACATCAAACAAATAGATCAATCCTGGCCCACTGTAAAAACTTAATAAATGTTTGTTATTATTATTAAATGTAAAAAAAAACTTATTAGAAAATTTACATATTCTGAATATCAAGTCTTTCCCACCACTTGTTACATAACTTGTCAAATTCAAATCATTAGACTCAAGTAGCCTGAAATGTATGAGATCATTTGCCTTGCAAGTTTTCTGAACTCACTTCTTATTGGCTAGGATAATGTTACCCTCCTTCTCAAATGAAAAAGGGAATGCGTGGCTAATGGGCTCAAGAAGGTGAACATACACCAGGATTGTCTTTGGAAGTTAGGAATTGTGCTTCATATACTTTATGTATCTCAGTCATTTATATCTCTAATGAAATTCCCATCATGTGAACTCTTCTCACACCTAGCACTTAACTTTATCACTATATCTATCTCCTGCTTGAAATGGTCAAGAAAAAAATATTTGGTTGAAATCATCTGTCTCCCTGTAAGATTCTTACTAGTGGTGACTATGAATCACCAGCTAGTAACAGAGTGACCTAGTATTTAGTAGCCAAATGAACCACAGAGATTTACATCAACTCCAAAACTTAAGACAAGGGCTCCATACTATTCCAGAAAAAGAACAAGATGTAAAGTTATTGAGTTTCCTGGGAAGCAGATTTGAGTGGGAGAGTAATATTGAAGAGGGTGTTTAGGAAGTGCTTTGAGATCATTTCCTGCATAAAGCCACGAAGAGAACAGGACTGGACAAAAGCAGATGCTGGGAAATGACATCCTAACGGAGGCTTTGGCTAACCTTACAGTGAGCCCTGAAGCAGGGGTGACCTTTCAGAGATTTCCCAAGTTGAATGAGAAATTCAGGCCTTTATATTCCCGTGTGGGTTTGTAATGGGAAGCCACCTCTTGGGGTCACAACTGTCGTCAGACCAGGCAGTTCCTCAAAGGGGCCTGACAGCTGAGGTCACAGCATACTCCAGAACCTGAAGGAGCTCTGGGTAGCATATCATAAAGTCTACTCCAACCCTTACCCACAGCTCAATAATAAGTTATTTGAATTATCTCCAGTGGAATTTTACTTCCATTTACTTATAGCCTATCCTGACTCTAGAAAAAGTCAATTGCCTTCATTCATTGCATCAATAAATATTTACTAAAATTTGTGCAGTTGCTGAGCAAAAAAACTCAGTAAGTAAAACATAGGCAAATAGAAAGTTTTACTTCCCCCATCTCAGTAGCAGACAATGAATTCTAACAAGTGAAGATCTGAGGGATTCTGTTTGTGTCTATAGGGATCCTCTTCCCATTCATCCTCTTGATATTTTCCACTATCTTCTGCAACCAATAAAAAAAGTTTGGGGATAGCTAAGGACTAAGAAATCACCAGCATTTTGGAATAGGCAGTACTGGGTACTCCTATGGACAACAGTGACATGGCAAATCTAAGAATAATGCAGCCCTACTTAATACAGTCTATGAAGACCCATTGACACACTATTGATGTGGTCTTAGATGTTGCTGCTGGAAAATTACTCTACCTACTCTGAAGGATCAATTACAACACAGGACCACCACAATGTTAAACCACACCATAAAAAGGATTTATGTTCACTACAGTCACATTCTTCCTATCCATATATATTCATTGATTTTTAACGACTGGTTTGTCTTATAATAATAATTTACATGTTTAAGATTCATTTCCAGTGTTTGTAAAATAGGACAGTACTGTGTTGAGTATATCATTAGTAGTTCAGCAAAATGAAAAAGAATGAATATGTCACATATAGATACAATCTGTAATTTTTAATCATTAAAGAACAAAACAGCATGAGCCAAGAAATACAAATTGACCTTAGACATGACAAACAATTTGACCCTCTTTATGTTTGACATTCTAAGGACCTCTAAACTTTCTATGAGTTACATGAACTTTAATTTATGAACCTGAGATGGTTCAATTTCCACTAGCAACCCACTCACAGAAGAAGAGGAAAGGGGACGTTATAAGGAAAATAGTGTTCCAGTTTTCAGTGAATGAAAACATATTCATATCATATCCAGACTATCTTGTCACATGTAAAAATTAGCCATCAAGTATATTATTTGCATTCTAAGATTGAAGAAGCAACCTATATTATTTCTGTCTTTAAGAAGCATGCTGCTGACTTAACTTTCTAATAAGCAGCAAATTAAAATGATTTTTCAAAGTCTGCCAATCACCAAATTATTCAATCTCTTGGGTTTTAGCATCCTCAACTCAAAAATTGGGGCTTTAAATTAAATTGAATTGCATTATTTCTGAGTTGTATAATTCTATGATTTAAGAATTCAAAGAAATAAAAAGCCATAGAAGAGTCCTGAATGTATTAAGAGATCTGGATCTCTCTTGATATCTCTCTCACACACACACAGACACACAGACACACACACACACACACACACACACATATACACATCCACCAGTGATATGTGTGTTTTAGGACAAAAAGCTCACTAGGTTTTAAAAAAATTACTGCAACTCCTAATCTCCTTTTTCCACCTTTTAGATTTATTAATATCTACCCACACTCATGACCTTTGCTTTAAAATAAGATGTTTTCTGACTGAGTCTTGCTAAACATCCTAATAAGATATTTGGTCCTTTCTCTTAGTCTTATTCCCACATGTATGACCAAAAACTAAAGTTTTTACTTGAGGTCTTATTTCAAAGATCTAAAACAAGATAATTTACAGGACATATTATGCAGGCATAAGGAAGATGAGATTGCTTGCATTTAAGTTAAAATGTTGTTTTGAATTAAATTTTAAACGAACATAAGATGATGACACTTTTAAAAAAATAGGTGTGATAATCTAATATGGTAGCATTTTTAGGACTTATACTAACCTTAAAGTTACTCTAGACTACAGATTCTTGCTTTACACTGGAGGAATGGGGGTTCACGTCTGTGCCCCAGGGAATTAATCAACTTCTAAAAATTAGGTGAAGTATAGTGTATGTAGGTTCATTCTTTAATGTTGAAGACACAATGAGTCCAACAGAAGATGTTTTGAACCCAGTACATTTAAGAGACATTAATTTCTCCTTCAACTTATTTTAGTGATGAGGGAGGGTACAGAGGTCCAGAAATGGCTGAGGGAGTTGCTGGGACCACAGCTCATTAGCAGTTAATCCAGAAATAGAATTCACATCTGCAGTGGGGCCATCAATCCAATTCCCTCCTTCTCTGTATGCAATAGATGGATTATATTAGTCTTAAAATGGGATCCAGAGTCTTCTCCCCCCACCAAAAAAAGGGGGGGAGGAGAAGTATTGAAGCTATGAATAGAAATCTAGGGGAAATGTCATAGACTTAGACAGTAAAGATCAAAAATTAACCTAAGTCCTGGGTTCAAGCAGCAGATGTCCTTTTCACAGAACCCAACAACTTGACTTATCTGATGACTGTTCGGTTTCTCACTAGTTGTTGTGAATTGTCTCTCAGCCTATCTTCCTGCAGCTTTACAGTTGTCTTCAGTTTACTGTCTCTTGCATCTCATAGTAGACGTTTCCCTCCGACTTGAAAATGCACTTTTTTTTTTATTCCCTCCTTTCCCCTACATTCTTGTTTCCTCCATTTCACATGAAATTCATGGCCAAATGTGCCATCTGTGCAACCGGAGAGGAAAGAGACTTGGTTTGTGGCACAGAATACTAAGGGTTCAAGCTGCCAGGGTAAATCTGCTTGTAGGTGCACAGACAAGATAGGGTCCTGCATCAGCTGTTTCACTGACGGGAGAACCAAGCACTTAAGAACACATGAGCAAGAAAACCCGATAAAGTTTGAAGGAGCAGAATACCAGAAAGAGCACATCAGCTCATGTTTTTCCTCTCCTGCTTCTCTAAGCAAAAAAACTGCTTCTTAGGAACATGTTGAAGCAAAACTAAGCAGCAGGTGATAGCAGAGATTTGTTTCAAGCTCTTTACCACAGTGTTTCTATTCTTTTAAATCGTTTTCCAGTTGGCTCATGTATTACCCACAGAAGAAAATTTCCTGCTACTCTTCCGATGCCAGCAGCTGAAGTCCTGCGAGGAATTCATGAAGGTAGAAGAAAGATGTTACTTTAAGAAAGCTGCTAAATGTGCAAAAATTGTCAACTTTCTTCTTTTAATTTTGTTTTTCTTATCCAAAATTACAGACATGGAGAAAATATGATACTGATCACAGTGGCTTCATAGAAACCGAGGAGCTTAAGGTAAGCAAATCAAACCTTAGGCTAAGCTTTTTCCTTTCAAATGCAATTATGTATTGCTAAGGGCTTCATAGGTTTTTTTAAAAACCTCCCACAAAAGAAACCAATGTTGAGCAATGGCACATTTTCACCCACTCTTCCATATCATTAATGAAATACCATATCAAAAAAGAGACTTCAAGTGCTTCTTGAAATTCTGTTCAGCAAAGCGAGAAATTAGCATTTTCTGGGGTGTACATAAATTATTATATAAGGCAGACAGATAGAACTATATACAAGGTGAAAAAGATACCCCATTGCCATTGAACTTGGAAATTTTATTTAATAAAATAAACACTTATATAAATAGACTTCCATTTCAAAAGAAAGACAAAGACAAATTACGGGACACCTATTTCAATGCCAACTAGTTTATACACATTGTCTTATTTAAGTTTTGCATGAGTTTCAAGATTAATATTACCACAGTTACAAAAGGCTTCCAAGAAGTGATCTACTGCAGACCACATGGAAAAAAGACACAGGACTGCAATGTTTATATCCAGACTTGTCTACCTTCAAAGCCCATAGACATTCCATACAACCTACTGCCTCTCAACAACAACATCAGCAAAATCCTAATAGAATTGAACTTGTGAAAATTGCAACTTTGAAAGTGAATTTATCAATTCATATCCCACAGAGGGACTGAGGAGGTGGTGTGGGAGTTGGATATAATGGAAAAGAAATCTGAAATCAAGTCTTACCTTGGGGCAAATTGGTCCCTGGTTCTATCTAATGTTTTTCATCTTTAAAATTGGGGTAATAATACCTTCCCCTCAGATGTATTGCAAAGCTCAAATAAGATGTCATATGTGAAAGATTCTGTGAAATGTAAGACATAATAAATCGTATTATACAAGAACTCAATTTACTAGCCTTTCAGAAATGTGGACAAATCTTTCATCACATTTTCTCAAATCAACCTTAGAATGTTATGATCTGAAAGATTCTATATTTTTAATTCTGAGAGACTGAAAGGGGAGCAAAGTTAATATTTACTGATCACTTGAATATACACCTTCTATGTGGTAGGCACAGTACTATGTGCTTGAAATGTATTTTAACATTTAATCCTCAGAGAAAACTTGCAAGGCAGTTTTCTTATTCGTTATTCCTGATGTATAGAGAGACTGAAGTTCAGAGCAATTGGACAATTTTTCAAGATTGCACAGCTGCCTAGGAATGAAACCCAGGTTTGGACCTAGCATATCTGCTAATATTAATAATGCCTTTTTCCTATAAAACCACATGCCTTCAAGCTTCATTCATTGAGCTACTTCTGCTGATGCTATGTGGGAAAATACAAGTATCAAATAGTTTCCTAGTCATAGTTCAACATGGGTTTAAAGAACAAATAATTTTAGAGATGGAACTGGAACCTTTGTACCACTGCAAAATTGCCAAAACATATTCAACAGTAACCTCTAGAAATGTAAAGTTGCTGAAAAATGATGTATTTTACACTCTTGGGGCTCTGAATCTAGAGCCCACGAGGTGATAAGTGCAGCTATTGTGTCTTTTTTCCATTAGATTACAAAAATTCTTTTAAAAATCACCTCAGTTCATAATGAAAAGCTTAGCGCATTTCCAATACTGACCTCAAAATATTCTGAAAGTCTCCTTCGTTGTTCTAAATTTTATTCTCAGAAAGAGATTCTAAATAGAAGTCCTGCTCCCTGGGGAATTTTGAAGATAAGTTGGCATTCTTTTTTAATGGATCTTTCAAGAAAGCTAATTTTAAGATCCATAATAGAGTAAAATATTGCTTGCTCTCAGACATGACTTTGAATCTTAGCGTTCCAAGGTTTCTCCCAGGCTATTTTTGTGACCACCATTTTAGTCTCTGATGAGGCTTTTTAACCCAATTAATCTCTGACAAAAGCCTCAGAAGTCTCAAAAATAAAATTCACCCCCACCAGATATCTGCAAATTTTCCATGCCTCTCTTTGAATGTGAAACAGAATGTTTGAAATGAAAATAAATTTATCAAGCCAAGAAAAAGGTTTCCTTCCAGAAGAGACTGAAGTCAAATCAGCCCAGCAGAACTGTTCATTTTGGTGGGAGATAAACCACTGCCGAGTCAAAGAAACCCAGTTCTCCAATAATATCTCAGCACAGGATCTACTCAGTTTCCATATTGCATTAATTCATTTCCTGAGCAAATAAAAAGTTGCTAATGATTAACACAAGATAAAATGAAAGACTTTATATGCTTAAGGACTTACATTGTTATTTATATGGCAAGCCTTTATAAAGCTTTTATTTGACTTATATTTGTTAAAAAAAATAATGAACTCACCCTAAGATTCAACTTGATGGTTAATCATCTTTATTCATCCTTCCCACATTAATCTCTTAATATGATTCATATAACCTTCAAGGATTAGATGCCATCATCTATGACCAACTGTTTTAGTTTGTACATTCAGCTGAAGCATGTTGACTAAGATTTTTTGAATTATATCAAGACTGAAATCTAACCAATAAGCCCTCTGGAGAAACAAGCCTCATAATGGCTATAAACTGCTCTGTAGATACAGCCTGTGAGGGCAGAACATGAATTTGAAATTAGAGGTAGAACTCCATCTGGTTTGCTGGTAATTTTTCACATCTTACAAAAGTATAGAGAAAAGCCCTCAGAATTCTTACAAAAAAAGTCATATGAGTACTTGTGAAGATATCATTAAGCAGAAAGGCATCCTTTGGGTTGGCTGGCTTTTAGTTTTAATTCACATTCCTAACAGTTCACAATCCAGATTCTACTGTAATTGAAATCCTCAATACATGATATAGCTAAGGACTGCAACAGATCTGGTCTCAATAAAAAGCAGATGTTGAATCTATCAAAGGCAGTTTCATCAACGGAATGATACAAGGACCATGTGGTTCAGTCTGGCTTCTAAGGTTCTCTCTTCACCTGCCTCTACCCTCAAAAAGAAGCTTTCTTTGCAATCCTGGTATGTTCTATTTCAAGGAATGCTGAAACAAAAGCAGACAGTATATTATCAATGAAATTTATCTGGGTGTTCCTTGTCTTAACAGAACTTTCTAAAGGACCTGCTAGAAAAAGCAAACAAGACAGTTGACGATACAAAACTAGCTGAGTATACGGACCTAATGGTAAGACTGATCTGGAAAAGATGGTAACCAAGAGCTCATGAAGTACAACTGTGTTCTTGCTAATTCTCCAGGCTACACAGAATGAAATAAACAAACCACCACATGCACATCATTTCCTTTGAAAACTGAAATACTTAGGATGCTTCCATCTTAGGTTGAATGCTACAGGGATTGGCTTTAAGGATCAATGTATGAACACTTTTTTTCTTGTAAGGCTATATCATTTTTCTCTCTCAAAAGATGATTTGTTTTTCTTACAAAGTTCACATGACTATATCACCCAATTATATAACATGTATATGTTATATATATATATATATATATATATATATATATATATATATATAAATTATAAATCACATCACCCCAAATTCTATTATAGAGGTTCTGAATCCATTTTTATTACAGCTTATAAAATTGAACTTTTTAGAGTTTTAAGAGAACTTCTAGTTTACTTAATTCATTAAGCCACTTAAAATGGATCACTTTTCTTTTGATTGTTATTTTTGGGTATTGCATCAATGCTATAGATAAAGAAATCCAAATACACCCTGAGTTCATTGCTTTGGTAAGTAGTATAAGCAAGATCTATTACAGAATATGAATAATGGAACCAAGAAAACCTCTTATACATAGGCCCCTAAAGTTTGAGGAAAAAAGTAATTAATGAGATTCTAGACTAAATAAAAACAGTGTCCATGAAGTTACTTTGTCTCAGATAGGTGAAGCTTGCTCCTTTTAATTTGTGATAGGATTGGGACTTCCAGGATACACATACATTTACAAGTGTTCTAAGTATTGTGAAGGTACTTTTGAGTTCTTATGCCATGATTTAAATAAATAACCTATAAAAATATACTGTATACTATTAAAGTGGTCATACTACATTAAATTGATGAGCAACTTCAAACCTCTGGTTACCCTGAAAAACAATCTTGTAAAATAGGTTTGATATATTTGATGTAGCAGCTGAGGTTTGCTTTCAGCCTACGTTATCTAGAAAAACAAAGACAAAGTTATAGAATGTTGTTATTGGCTTATTCACTAAACTTACATTTATTATAAAGTGGGACTAATCTTTAGTTTTAAAATAATCAAAAAGTTTTGTGTGTGTGGTTCTCTTTAATTCCTAATTACATTTCCATTTACAATAGCATATTAGCAAACAATTGGGATTTCTTGCCATGTGCCACAATGGGAAGATCTAAGGCCTCACTCATGTCTTGTGAAATGGACAATAACCTACATTTATTAATTTTCTATGCTGCTCCAATATTAAAGGATGTCTATTTAAAGTAGTCTTCTTTCCAGGTAGAAATTTGAAGCAGCCTTTCAAAAACTACTCTGATGGGAGTTTCCCCCTGTTGGATTGGCCTGGTATATCTGATTAAATGTCATAAACCAGTTCAAATCCAGGAAGCAAATTAATCAAGAACTAATTAAAATTTAAATATATAGGTGGGGAAATATTTCCCTATGGGTTCTAAACTGTGTGATCTAGTTGTCCAGTATCTTGGTAGACAGTGTGACAATACTAGAATTTATGGTTAATGTTATAGGTCAACACAGGACAATGAAAATTCTGTTCCTACAAAGAATTCCGAGAACATCTCAAACCACAGAATGCCCTTCCTTTCTCCTTTAAAAGATCTCATTAAACCTAGGTCCATTATAACCTGATCACAACCCTTCCTTTGAAAACAAAAATAAGGCTACTTGTTTACATACTTAGCATTCATTTAGTAAACATATTTCATGTATTTTATTTCACATATATCAGTTCGATATAGTAACAATAGTTGTTATTTTCTAAAACTGAAAATGCTTCCCCTAAATATATGAATGAGTGTGTTTATGCCAGGACATGTCTCAGGGTGTGACAAGGGCATAATTATATATAATGGAGAGCTATTGACTGTCTAGTACCCTGTGGAAAGTAAAAGGATTCAAAATTATTCAAGACTTCTGTTCTCTCATGTTATCTGCCTATTGCTTTTGTTTGTACTATTTTGTGCTCTAAAAGGGTAAAATGAATTAAACATTTATTTTCCTACAATCATTTGGAAGATTCAGGAAGTTCCACTTATTGCCAGGCACCACCCCTCTCACCTCTTTATATACATAAAAACATATGCAAGAAAAATGAATTATAATATTCTAGAAACCTAGCTAAGATCATGGTTACTCTGACTATTCTATATTGCTCTAATGAACTTTGGCAATTGACACAAGTTATAGAATTCAAAGTCTTAGGAGGACCGAGAATTCAAAGTCAGCCTCGGTAATAGAGGGGCACTAAGCAACTAAGTGAGACCTGTCTCTAAACAAAATACAAAAAAGGGTTGGTGATGTGGCTCGATGGTTGAGTGCCCCTGAGTTCAATCCTCAGTAACACCCCCCCCTCAAAAAAAAAGTTTAAAAAATGATCATTTCTGAAATTTTGTCTTATGGATAATTCAAGCTGCTTGATTTTGAATGTTCATCTTTATTCAATAAATCATTCCTCCATGATATTTTGTTTTGTCTTTGGAAACAAAAAAACAAATTTTGTCTTTCAGCTGAAACTATTTGACTCGAATAATGATGGGAAGCTGGAATTGACTGAGATGGCTAGGTGAGTTTAGGAACTATGGAAATGTTATTAGAATAAACTGGTCCTTATCCAAAAGTCTAATCTATTAATATAATGTTTTCCTTTCAAAAGGTTATTACCAGTGCAGGAGAATTTTCTTCTTAAATTTCAGGTATTTAACTTTTCCTCTATGGTGCAAAATACTTTCCTTGACTAGTTAGAATATGGGAGATTTGTCAAGAGAAATATACTAAAATACAGTGACTGTGTTTTAACCTTTGCTCTGTCTCCTAGGGAGTCAAAATGTGTGGGAAAGAGTTCAATAAGGCTTTTGAGTTATATGATCAGGTAAATGTTTGTTCTTTTTTATTGTCGTAATATTTAGCATAAGATCTACCCTTTTAAAATATAAAGTAGGAAATACAGTATCACTAACTATAGAAACAATATTATATAGCAAATCTTTAAAATTTATTTGTTTCATAATTGAGAATTTAATCCCAATGGTTAGTGACTCTCCATCTCCCCTTTTTCCAGCCCTGAAAACAACTGTTCTACTTTGTTTCTGTGAGTCTGACTCTTTTAGATATATCAAGCAGTGTTTACTCTCCTGGAACTGGTTTGTTTAACACTTAGCATCATGTTCTCAAGATTCATCTATGTTGCAATATATTGTAGGATGTTTTCTTTAAAGGCTGAATAATATTCTATTATATATCTAGACCTATCTAAACACATACACACAAAAAAATTGTCATTTCATGCATCAAAGGACTTTCTGGTTGTCTTCACAACCAGATCTCTTCATGATCCTGATCTTTGGATAAATACCCAGAACTGGCATTGCTGATTATATAGTCATTCTGTTTTTAATTTTTTGAGGCACCTTTGTACTGTTTTCCACAGTAGCTACACAATTTTACATTCCTGCCAACAGTGTACAAGTGTACTGATTTCTTCACATCCTTACCAATACTTTTTTTTTCCTTTTGCTTGTTTGATCATAGCCATTCTAACTGGTGTAAGGTGATATCTCATTGTGGTTTCAATTTGCATTTATTAATGATTAGTGACATTGAATGTCTTTCCATAAACTTGCTGGCCATTTATGTCTTCTTCAGAGAAACATCTATTAAAATCTTTAGCCCATGTTTTAATCTAATTATTATTAGGTTTTGGTTTAGGAGTTGCAGGATCTCCTTATATATTTAAATATTTTATTCTTTACATTAAAGGAAATTAACACCTTTTCTGACAGTTTGCAAATATTTTCTTCTATCCTGTAGGTTTCTTTTTCATTCTGCTGATGTTTTGTTTGCAATGCAGAAGTCTTTGATTTGATATAGTTCCACTATTTTTGCCTTTGCTGCCTGTGCAGATGGGCTCAGATCCATGAAATCACAGCTAAGAACAATATCATAAAGATTTTACCTGTTTTCTTCTTGGAGTTTTACAGCTTCCAGTCATAAGTTTTTATTAATTGTGGGTTGATTTTTTTTATATAGTATAAGGATCCCATTTTATTCTTTTCATATGAATAATATAATTTTCCCACTATTTGTTGAAGAAACTATCTTTGCCCCATTGTGTATTCTCAGCATCCTTATCAAAGATCAATTGACTACATATGGAAAGATTTCTGTTCCATTGGTCTGTTTCTGTCTTTATTACTATTTTTACGGATTGTGGTGGTCTTTTATATCATTTTAATTAATGTAGTTTGGTCACCTACTTTTTTAAAAATTTTTTTTAGTTGTAGATGGACACAATACCTTTATTCATTCATTTATTTATATATGGTGCTGAGGATCAAACCCAGTGGTGCCTCACACATGCTAGGCAAGCACTCTACCACTGAGCTACAACCCCAGTCCTGGTCACATACTTTGATAATAGGAAGCATAATGCCTCTTGCTTCATTCTTTTAAAAAATTGTTTTGGCTTTGGGGTTTTTGTGATTCCATGTGAATTTTAGTTTTATAATTTGGCAAAGAAAAAAAAAGGTATTGGAATTTGGAAGGGGATTGCATTCAATCTATGGATTTCTTTGAGTAGCATGAACATTTTAACAGTAAGCCTTCCAGCCCATAGTACAGGGTATCTATATGCCTGTGTTTTTCATTCTTTCATTAATATTTTGTAGTTTTCAGTGTACAAGTCTTTCATTTCTTAGTTTACTCCTAAGTATATTCGTCATTTTTGGTACTATTGCTAAGTGGGATTTTCTAATCCTTTTCAGACAATTTTTTGTTAGTATGTGAAAATAAAACTGATTTTTGGATGTGACTTTTATATCCTATAACTTTACTAAATTTATTAAATGCCTAAGCTTTTACTGGAGTCTTTAGAGTTTTCTAAATGTAAAATTCATATTATCTGAAAACAGGGACAATTTTACTTCTTCCTTTTTGATTTGGATGCCTTAAGAGTTTGCTTTTATCTATAATTTGATTCTTGAGAATTTGGAAAATGTTCACTAAGGGAAAGCAAAAACCTCAAACTCAAGGTTCATATTAATAGAGAGAGACGGTGAAAATTGTACAACCAATGCATTCTTCTCATAGAAGCGTATGATGGCATATCCCACATTGCACAAACCTTGATTCCAACCCCACCTTAGGATTGTCTGCCATGAGATTTTAAATAAAAGACCCAAATCCTCTGAGCCTCCATTTCCTCATTTTTAGACAAGTGATAATAGTTATGCTGACTTGCAGGGTTGAATAAGGATGAAGCTAGGGAGCAACATCCCTCAGAAGCCTCCCATGCAGTCGATGGTAATACCCATATGTGCAGAAAGGCAGTTTGTGATGTCATCAATTCATGTCTTCAGCTTATTCCTCTAGTTTCTCTGCTCCTGGGCCTGGGTTCTAGAACAACTACCATCTCCTGGTATGACATCAGACCACCGACATAGCTTCTCCAGGCCTCAGTGTCTTCACTTGTCATATGGATATATTAATGACTACTTATATTTATGATGATATTGTTGACATCAAGTGAAAGAGTAAATGTGAAGGCACTTTGAATAGTTCAAGGTATCTTGCAAGGCAACTCACCTATTTTGCAATGTCAGAGTGGTTAAAAATGTTCAAGGCCTGATGTAACAGGTTAGAATATAAGTAGGCAACTGGCAGATTATCTGAGGATTCCATTTATTTCCATTTTACTTCATTGCCTTCTACTGGGGATGGAATTAATTGTGCACTGTTTTTTATTTCTCCTTCCCCCCAGGATGGCAATGGATACATAGATGAAAATGAACTGGATGCTTTACTGAAAGATCTGTGTGAGAAAAATAAACAGGTAATTTAGTTATTACTATGCCACTTATTTCTTTAATTGATTCTATTGAATCCATCCAAAAGCAACTACACTTCCATTTTGTAAATGTACCTTAAAAATTTATAGAGGAGCAGAAGTAGACTTCACTTCTTAACTCAATTTGATTCTGGCCTAAATCAGTGTAACTGTGAATAATACATTTTAAAAACAACCTTGTGATTATTCACATTTATATGGGAATTTAATGTAGCTCTTATAGGATTGATGTAACAAGCAGTTTTCAAATCACATTTTCTCACTTGACTGTAGTTAATTAACTTTCATATTTAACTGGATTACGATGCCATCTATGTTCTATACAGGATCTGGACATTAATAATATTCCAACATACAAGAAAAGCATAATGGCTTTGTCAGATGGAGGGAAGCTGTACCGAACGGATCTTGCTCTTATTCTCTCTGCTGGGGACAACTAGAGTTGGTGGCTACAACCACTTGCTAGCGATACATTGTATCTAAAAAATAACTGTGCACTATAAAGGAGTAGGCTGTATTTTCTTTTATATCTGTAAATTTCACTGCATATAGATAACTATCCAGGATGTGTGGCACATTCTTTTCTGCTTGTTTCTATACTGTTTGTAATATACAGTTTTTGTAATTCTATGATTGATAAGAAGAGAGCCTATGCTTAGGTCAATCAGTAACCCAATTAAAAAAATAGTCTAACATATCCTTGCTTTCCTAAATACAGCTGGATGTTAAGATTTCCCTAAATATTCCACCAAGATTAATCTCTAAAATTTTAGTCTCTGATGTGTAAATGCACATTTGTCTCTAAATATGAAATTATACATGGCAAGTCAAGCATTTTTATTTTAGACAATCACAGGACTGTTCCACAAAATATTTCTAAGCTGTATTTCCAACTGTTAAGAGGAATGTTCTTTGACTACTAAAATACTCACCAAATTACAATAAACAATTAGTATGTCTTTATGAAGTTAAGAGTATCACTAGGGATTTAGTTTATTAATCAACAAAATGTTTACTGCTTGGCTTAAGTTGATTTGGTGGCAAGGCAAGGTAGTGCCAGATAACACATAAATCTGATTCTGTTTCCAACAAGTCTACTGTTTAAGAATATGACCTTAATCCATTTTCTAAACTATTTTCATGTGTTTCAGATATAATTATTCTAGTAAACTGCTCTTTATGTCATATTGTGTGTAAACTGATTAAATTTAATATACTGAGTATCCTGGTGTCAGTTTGCATACTTCCTGGATTTCTTTCTATGTAGAACTGTTCATTTCCACCAAGGGTATCTGCTGCCTCTGAAAATATTTTTTTCTAGCTATAACAACTCTATTTTTTACTACATAATTGAATTTTAATGTAAAATTCATAGCATCCTGATTATTGAATGTTATATCATCAATACTTTTGTGTATTCTGTGGATTCTATATTTCATATTGAGATCAGCATTCAAAATAGTTCTATTTCTATCTGCAAATAGTTTCAAATGAGTTGAAAATAGTATTAAAGAGAAATGCTAATGTAATCATTTATCTTATCTAGTAAGGGGGGGATTCTGAAACCTCTTTGACCCACATATAAGTCACAGTTTCACATTATTTGTAGCTAGAATATTCTATACTGGTTATAGTTGACATGCTATGGTTGGTGATTTCAGATTCTATGATTGTGAAGCCAGGAGTGATAAGAGAAGTGTCTGAGGGGAGTTTATAAAGTTACTGCCAAAGAATTAATGATGGTACTGGGTCAGCTTCAATGTTCCCTTTCAACATTTACTTTTTCAATTCATAAAAATAACAACAACAAAAAAGTATGAGTAATCTCTTTCCCTCAAGACTGAACAGAAGAGATCCGCCAAAAAAATAAAATTTATCCAATGATGTAAGTGAGTGATAGATTGGCTTTGCGTGTAGTGAGTAAATGGAAACACTGACATTAGACTGAATTTAACTACTAAGAATAAATAAAGATAAAAATGACCTTAATCTCTTGTATTTGCTTCTTCTCCAAAATATCTGTTGACATATAATCCGTAAACAATCCAGGTGGGAAATATAGGATTCTCAAATTATTACAGCATATGGAATCCAAATAAATGCAAAATTGACTTAATGAATGATGAGATGACTTGGTGAATAAAGGAGTGTCTCTGACACTATACCTGACAAATTTCAAAAAATCCAAATATTTGAAGTATTTTTGCCAACTGACATAACCAGATAGGTCTTCTCATGCAATGTCTCCCAAGGAACAGGTGGAACATAGAAAATTTTCCTACATTTCACCTATAAAAAAATAGCTATTCACTATAACATACACACAAAAACTATATCAGGTTTGGCACTCTACCCATAATGGCACAGAAAAAGAAAAAGAAAACACTAATGACAAAATAGTACAATGGTGGTATTTCTGAAGAGACTCCTTAGAGAGGTGATGGTAATAATGGTCACGAATCTACCATCATGATTGTCATGTTAGCCTTCAGCTTCTAAATACTACCAGACAAAGAAATTCACATACCCCATCTAATCAGTCACATTTACTTATATGTGACATGTCTGCTTTCTAGAACAGAAAATAGAGTGAAACACACACACATACACACACATACACACACACACGAAGCACCTACAAGGGTAAATAAATGTAAGACTATGAGCTCAATGTCTACCTCACACCACAAACAAAATGCATTCCTAGTTTCTATCTAGGTGTAAAGGTATGCAGACAATAACATGGAAAAGCATTTTCAAAATCCCTGTTATGAAATATATTTTAACCAATTAGGAAGAAACAGACTGAAAATTGTACTACATTAAAATTAAGAACTTAACATTCACAAGAGTTTTTTCATATTTAAATCCTTTTTTAATATAGTAAAGTACCTAAAGGCAGTGGGGACAAGAGAAAATTTTTTTTATTTAACATCAATTTAAAATATTGTAGGGACTCACTTGCCTCTCAAACAATGATCAACTCCCTTGAAACAAACAGAGAAGTAGAGAGAGGTAGAAGGCATGTCCAGTATCACCCAACCAGATGTCTAGATGAGCCCTCAGGACTTCAGACTCTGCACAAGTGCTCTGGATCTTAGGGGTGCACCAGAATAACTGTGAAAGGACTCTCAGTTAGGATAGCACAGAGCAGCATTATCCATACTGTCATCCCTAGTTCCAAACACTGAGCCCCTGCAACTGGAAGACTCAAAGCCCTTATCTCTCCTAGGTTCCAAAGAACAGAGTCTGGCAGTAATATGTGTCCCAACCACATCATACATTCCTAAGTTCAGACAACCCTAGGCATAGGACAGTTGGTCATGGAGCTATAACCTCCTCTTACCTCACCCGAGCCCTGAAACCTAATGTCTTGGCGTTTGCTACAACTCCCAGAAAGGAGATCCTGATGAGACCCATCTGCCAAGAGATTGAACTAGTCATCCTTAGAAAAGGTGTCACCAGAATTACCATGGTCCTCCCTGACCTCCAACTTAGGCTTCTGATATTCATAGGACCCCAGATTCATCTTGATATGCTATTGTTTTGGACTAGCAGTCTCTTCCTCTAGGAACACTCACAACCAAGTGGGTCCATCAGACTTTTCCACCATGTCCTGGCTTCCCCCTTGGTCTCCATTCCTACAGGCTCCCAACAGTCTATGACCATGATGGTTTCCTTCCTAGGAAGATAGGACGTTTCCTAAAGTGATTTACTAAACAGCAAAAATGGCCACTATTCTTTAAATGGAGCTTGTTCACTAAAGGAAAAGACACTGTTAGGAGAGAAAAATAAAATTTCAGTGTGGGAGAAGATATTTGCAACAATTATAACACAAAAGCACATATATCAAAAATATAATACTTGTAAAAATAAATTTTTAAAAATATAACCCAATTGAGAAATATGTAAGAAAGCTTAATAGGCATTTCACAAATAAAAGAATATGTAAATTTCTAATAAGCATATAAAAAGTAATCAACTGTATCACTGATCAGGAGAAATGGTAATTTTAAAAAACAAGATCCATACACTCATCAAACAAAAACCATACGCTCATCAAAAATGCCAAAAGTAAAATGACTTTGCTAAATATTGATAAGGATGTGGTACAGTGGAGATTCTCACATACTACATGATGGGAGGTCAAACTGCAAATACTTGACAAAGCCATTTAGCAGTATCTACTAAATTTGAAATATGCATACATTATAACCCAGCAAATTTCACTTCTATGTATTATCAAAATAATGGTGAAAGATATGTACATATGTGTGTGTGTATATATATACACACACTCCCCCACCCAAATGACAAGCATGTTCACAGCAGCACTATATTTGTCAAGGCCTCAAACTGGAAACAACCCAAATATCCACTAACAGAACTAATAAATTATGTATATTCATATACAGTATATATTCAAAGGAATGATCTAAGACAATGAGGATGTGCAATCAGTTACCACACATAAAAAAGCCAGAAACAGAATATATGTTGCATGATTCTATTTATATAATTTCTAAAGCACACTAACTATGGTGGTGTTAGATGTCAAGATCATGGTTTTGGGGCTAGGGATATAGCTCAGATGGTAGAGTTCTTGCCTTACATGCACAAGGCCCTAAGTTCAATCCCCAGTACCACAAAAAAAAAAAAAAAAAAAAAAAAAAAAAAGTGTTCTTAAAAGGAAGTGGGGAGTCTTGATGGAGGATAGAAAGGTTTCTAGATTTCTGGTAATATTGTTTCTTGACCTGTATTTAGGTTACATGTGTATGCTAATTTTGTGATAATTCATGATTGGTACACTTTTTAAATTAAGGCTTCTCCAACTATAAGATTCTACTATTCATGTGGGAGCAGTGGTACACTCCTGGAATCCCAGTGGCTCAGGAGGCTGAGGCAGAAGGATCAAGAATTCAAAGTGAGCCTCAGCAAAAGCAAGGCACTAAGCAACCCAGTAAGACCCTGTCTCTAAATAAAATACAAAATAGGGCTCGGGATGTGGCCTCAGTGGCTGAGTGCCCCCGAGTTTAATCCCTGGTGTACACACACACACACACACACACACCCTGACACCAAAAAAAATATGGTGCAGTCACATTCTTGCTGCTTTAGTTTCCACAAGAATAAAAAGGAAGAAATGATTGTCCCTCTATAATAGAAATATTTCCTGGTGGTTTCCCCAAGTCAGTTTTAAGATGTTAACAACAGCCCTTACTTTAAATGGCTGCATATTAATTCTTCCATTAGTGCAACAGGAGCAGGACTATAAGTATCTGAGTGACAGTAATAATTCTTGAGATGAGACACTGATGTGGTTATGGCCCAAAGGCAGTTGTAATCAGGACACTGATTATCCATAAGTAACATCTGTTTCTCTTTCAGACTCAGGAAGAATGTCTGGTAGGGGAAATCTCCATGTTTGGTACTCTCTGTCATGCTCATAAACTTATCTCCCTCATCCACCTCTTGTAATATGATAAGACAAACTTTAAGAGATAACTAATAGAAGGGAAAATGCATACAAACTCATAACAAATCAAAAATTTAAATATACCATTAAGGTTCCAACAAGTAAAATGACAAACACAAAATTCTCAAGTATAGAAAAGTGTTAAAACTCACTAGTAATTGGACACATTTGTAAAAGAGCTATCCTTTGTTTCTTATAAAATTGGTAAATAGTTTTCATTGTTGGCAGGTATTTGTTGAAATTGGAATCATCAGACATTGCTCAGGGAGGGTTAAGCCCATACAAATTTTTGGATAAAAATTTGGAAATGAGTATCCAAGGCATTTAAAAGCTTCAGAACCTTTGATTGATACTACTACTTCTAAGAATCTGTCATGAGGAAGCCAGGAGTGCAGTGGCATTACATGCCTGTAATTCCAGTGGCTCGGGAGGCTGAGGGAAGAAGATCATGAGATCAAAGACAGCCTCAGCAACAGCAAGGCACTAAGCAACTCAGTGAGACCCTGTCTCTCAATAAAATACAAAATAGGGCTGGGGATGTGGCTCAATGGTTCAGTGCCCTGAGTTCAATCCCTGGTACTCAAGAAACAATCTGTCATGAGGAAAAAAAATCCAAATTATAAAAAATGTATTAAGCACACAAATATGTTCACATAGTTTTATTTATATGACTAACAAAATAACCTATGATATCATTTACATGTGGAATCTAAGAATATTGAACTCAGAAGTAGAAAATAGAAGAGTTGTTTCCAAAAGTGGTGGTGATAGGGAGTGTTGATCAAAGGAATTTTAAACAGAAGGAACAGGTTTTGAGATCTATTGCACAGCATGGGAACTACAGTTAATAGTAATGTATTTTAAATTTCAAAATGACAAAATAAATTTCAAATATTTCACCATTAAAATGACATAGATCAGCCACGTGATGGATCTGTTAATTAACTTAATTAATCATTCCACATTTTATACATTCATCAAAACAGACTGTCCTCCATAAATGTATCCAGTTATGATGTGTGAATCAAAAATAATAATTTTAAAATGCACTGCCAAAAGGCAAACCAATAAGCATCTTTGAAGGAAAAAATGTAATTAAAAATAAGAATTCTAAGAACAAAGAATTAAATTGTGATATTTGTAAACCAGAGAACACTAAAAATCATACTTTTATTAAAAAAAAGTAGGATCTGATTGGTCATATAATCTGAACTATGAAAAGAAAAGAAGGTGGTTGAGAAAACACTAGAGAAAATATTTTTAAAATTATAAAAATATAAATATAATATTCATTTACCCAATATATGGATATATTGGTGAAAGTAGTGAAGAGAGTGTGTCTATGTCCGTGTATTTTTGGTGACAGGTGGTGGGTGGAAGGTGGGTATAGAAATGGAATAAGAATGCTAAACCATCATTCATGGAAGAAACAAACTTCTAAAACTGGAAAAATTTAAGAAATTGCAAATTAGTGTGTTGCTTTAAAAACAAGAAGTGTATTCTATAAAGAAAAAATAGTCAAAAGAGCTGAAGATAGTTGGAAAATGAGCAGTTGAGGGAGGACTGCAGTAGCCTCTGTGTAAATTATACAGAGATGACTTTCATAAAAATAATTAAGTGAAAGAGCAAAAGGGTGAAAACTTATTCCAAAGTATGAACATAAGTTTTCATTATGAAATTAGTGAGCTTGTCCTTTTCTATTCTTTTGCATTCTCACTTTTTCTATAACAACCAGGTCTTAAAAATAAAAGGTACAAAAACTAGAAAGGCCATCTTTCATTTGTTTGTTTGCTACTTTATAGTGTTTTTATTTGTTTGTTTCATCTCACTTAACAATCCATGAAGCAGATATTATAATAGATGAAGAAAATAAAAAGTAAGACACAAGGTCTTAAAACTACCAGCACTTTTCTTTCTTAACACTATGGGAAATACTAACAATTAAAAAAAGATGAGTGAGAAGAAAACAAGGATTACTGTTTAAGGTAAATGGAGATGGGGTATTTGTACTGAAGAGTATACAGAAAGTGTTAACATCCTAAAAAGCTAGTGAAAACCAAGGGCATTTATTCCAAGCCTATAACATTATCCTGAGTGTACACTATAAAATATAATAAATGTAATTGATATTCACAATTATCAAAGTAAAAAGATTGCCTTAAAAGGTTTATAGCATATAATTCAAATAGGAAAACTGAATTCCTCCATGGACCTCTTCAGATGAAGTAAGATAGAAGCTGGTCCCCTATCTGAACAATTTGGGCAACAGGGATACTCAGTCTAGTGAACATGTTATCAGTGACTTCTATGAAAGCAAATGGCCTTCTAGGTTCAAAATTATAACTGTAGACTCAAGCCTTTGGTTTTCTTATTCTATTCTCACGATTATAAATTAGTCAACAAAATATGAAATTATACACACAAAAATATTTTATATGCTTTATTTATCTTCTCTACCCAGAGAAATCTAGTTTCTTTAAGGCTGAGATGAATGCTGTCTCATGGGAGCCACCTTCTCTGAACTTAAGAAACAAAATGAGTAACTTCTTCCTCCACACTTTAATACTGCTAGAATAAATGTGTCATGCCTAATTGTTTACCTGTCTACCTATCCTGATAGATAATGAAGTTTCAAGAGGGCAAGGGATGGAAATAGGAAAGATAGCAGAATGAATTGGGCATAACTTTCCTATTTTCATGTATGAATACATGACTCCACATTATGCACAACCACAAGAATGGGAAGTTACACTCTATGTATGCATAATATGTTAAAATATATACCACTGACGGTATAACTAAACAAAATGAGTAACTTCAAATTTAAAAAAAGAAGATAATTCACAAGTTTAATGAAAAAGAAATTATTAGAAAGGTGGAATCCATTGAATTTAGTGTAGATTTCTTTCCTTTATGCCCCAGCACAATAAGCATAGTGTAATATGCAACTTACATGCTACTCTCACCATCAGGTTTCCCTTGACTTTCCAGATCACAACTACCAGTGCCTCACTCTGTACTTCTAAGCACTTTTCACCTCTAGGCCTTTCTCCATTCTCCCACCTACTTAACAAAACAAAAAAATTGAACAGGTGATATCCTATCTTATTCATCTTTAAATATGTAATAACTTCCACTGGCCAGGTACACAGTATACTCTCAGCAAATGCTTGTTAATTGAAAATTTATTAGACTTGAAAATACTTGAAAGATTACAGTCAATTTATATCATTTTTAGTCTCTAAATTTTACGGCACCCAAGATTAAGGCCAGAGTGATCTTAAGAGCCCTTTGTCTTTCGGATGAGTCCCTCTATTGTGTCCCACTCCTCCTTGGTGACCTGATAGAAGAAAAAAAAATGTCAATTTAAAGGGTTTCTTGCATGTTTACAAAGTTTAGCATATAATATTGCTAGCTACTAATATTGATTATATACACAAAATGGCATTACCTTCCTTAGGCTGTTGAATTCACCTGATATAAATACTTCCTCTCCACCATCAAATCTAATAGTCTGAAAAAAAAAATTAAAAACTCTGAAACTAGCTTCTTTTTAAAAGCTTCCGAACCATTCCCATTTTCATACCCTAATTGGTTGAAATATCTCCTTAGTACTTTCAAAACCAAATTTTAAAGAATAAAAACTGATGATTAAAGTTAAACTGATATATTCTATTCAGAATACTCTTTCCAACATCTCTACAGTTTCAAATTCTACCCAATCTTAAAAGATCATCTTAAAGCTTTGCCTACCAAGGTAACTTGCAATTAATAAAATAATTTATTGAATAATTTTTATGGGCTAAATGTAATATTTTTATATTATTTACAGCTAAATAAATATTTTAAATCATATTTATATGCAACATTGTCAGAACTGCTTCCAAATTAAGGCTTCCCAAACTCCCCAAAAGTCAAAGAGATGAAATGCTTACTGCTCCATTAATCCAAGAAGCATAATCACTACAAAGAAAAACAGCAAGATTTGCAAGTTCTTCCATGGTCCCCAGGCGTCCACAGGGAATTCTGTCAATCATTTCTTTCTCAAATGTCCCAGCTGGGTCCAAACGGCTAAAGGCACCCTTTAAAATTAAGAAAATCATTAGGGTTTTTGTTTGTTTGTTTGTTTGTTTGTTTGTTTTGTGTGTGTGTGTGTGTGTGTGTGTTTAATCCAACCATTTTCCTACTTAAATTTGCAAAAAAATGAAATGCTACTATGGCAGCCTGTTCATACCTTAGGCTTTGGGAGTGACAGAATTTCACTAAATTCTTTAATATTCACTCTAAGCCAAAACAGGTCATTTTACCTAAATTTGAAATTAAAAAAAAAAATCAATAGAAAACATAACTATTAACCTTAGTTTCTTCTCTGTAAAATGAGGACATGTACCTTAGCTACCTCACCAAGTTGTAAACATCAAATGAGCAAATGTATACAAAAGTCCTCTGAAAAATGTACAAGCTCAGTGTGGTGGAGGCAGTTGGAATTACTGGTCATTTCATTTAGTGAACAGAGAAAGGTGACTCAAGTAGGAGGTACTTTCTTTTCTTCTTCCCAGAATAATAAGAAAGGAATAAAACAAGCATGTTATGATATTAAAATCACGTAGATCTTAAAGAAAAACCATAACTAACTTAGTCAATTTGTTTTTATGTTAATGATGTGAAGGAACAGAGCAAGATGAGGTATAGATATGCACTGATCAATAAAAATGACTGGAGCTTTCTGTGCTAGAGCCTTGAATTGTAGATAATGGTTTTTCTCAACACAGTTCTGAGACAGAACACACACCTGAGACTCTTTATAGGTCCTCTAGTTCTCCCTAGACAGATAGGGCATAGACACTGGTCCCAACCCTGGTTCTATCTGCACTTGCTAGAGAGCTTCTACTCTTCAGCTTTCTTTAATCTCTTTAAAACTATGTACCTAATCTTTGGGTAGAAGTCATATTTCCACTGCTAGACTATAAGTTCCTTGATAGCAAGAACTTTGTCACAAATGTTGTTGTATCATTCCCAGTACTTTTGTGCACAGTGGCCACTCATTAAATGTATGTTAAATAAATAGTAACATGAAAGTGATCTTTCCTAGATATTGGAGTCCAAGGAATAAGTTTCTGTAACTGCAGAATTCTTTTCAGATAATTCTGAGCACAGGCCACCCTAAGCCATGTGTTTTAATAAATGTTTTTGAGTTATTTTTTCCCTGCTTTTATTAGATTCTTTATTATTGAAGTGTCAGATAAGAAGATATTCAATCAAGCTTCACTCTGGTAATTTTTTAATTCCACACATTAAACAGCTAAATAAATTGTTCTTGCCATTTCCATGTTAAAATTTAATATCCCAGAGCTACCTTGCCACCCAAATGTTCTTTAGTCTTATTTATTATATTCTTATGCATTTTGATTAGGTTTTCCAGCCATAACCCAGTTGAGATTATAAAATCCTGTTTCACATGCCAACAAAAGGTGTGAAAGTCAAATTATCTGGGGGTAATGTTAGAGAACAGAGAACCTGTGGACATTCTGAGCAACATCTGTAGCAGCATTAGTGATAATTATGAGTTGCAATGAGTATCTGTAAGGATTATTATTTATAGGTGAAATGCATGCCTTCGGGAGGATTTTTAATCAGAGAAACGTAGGAGTTGGATGACATCCATAATTGATGGAAAGTGAAAAGGCACAGGAATGAGTCAAAGAAAATGCTACCTATAGCAAGACCGAGCCTTCATGATCAAATTTTAGGGCACTTCTTAAACTAAAAATATAGTTACATTTCCATGATTAAAAAAAGAAAAGAAGTCAAAGTAACAAGAGTCCTTAAAATTTGGCAAAAATGAAAAAAATACCAGACAATAACAGATTACAATAACAGAAGCAAATTGGAAAAACAAGTCAGTACTGATGGTTTAAAAGGTCCTAGAAGACAATGAAACAGACCTCATCATGATGTTCCACAGCTGCTATATCCCTTCCCATCCCATTATTTCTCATGTTGAACAATGCCAAAAGCTCTCTTCCATACTGGACAGTCCTTCCTATGCCACCCAGAGTGCATTCATCACTGCTTCATTCTTTAATCATTTACACTGTTAAAATAAGGCAACTATAACTTACTTTAGTTTTTATAGGCCCCGGCTGAATTACATTGAATCGCATTCCATATTTACCCCATTCAGCTGCAAGGGACCTAAAAATTTAAAAAGACAAAACACATTAAAAAGATTACACCATATTCTGAGAACCACAAATAACCAAGATTCACTGCATTCTTAATCCACACCAAAGATTATAATACCCCTCTAGGTACATAATAGTATTATTTCCTATGTTATAGATAAGGTAAAGTGAAGGTAAAGACAGGTGAAATCATTTTCCCTAGGTTATATGACTAATCTATCAACCTCAAGTGGTCTAGCCCCAGAGTTTGTGCCCTGAGTCACTCTGCTGTACCACTACCATTTGTTTTAATGTCTTTACTCGCTATGCCACTTATCATTTACACTACAGAATAAGAAATCCAGTATCAATACAAATTTTAGAGTAGGTATACACTAAGCACATAAAAACGTGAAAGCTTCAAGCCCTTCCCTCCCATTTTCTGGAGTTCAATACTACATTTACAAAGTTCATTATAATTTTACTTGTAACCCTGGGCACTGGATTCCAATGTCTGCAGCATCACAAGTTCTTTAATTGAATAAGAAGTGAATTACACAGACTTAAAATATCAACCACATCCATGTTTATCTAGTCTTTAATATAATTGTTGAATTGAGCTTTAAAGGTAATAAAAATCTAATGCAGCCTTACTAAATGTCTTGAAGCAAAATATAACATTAATAGCAAACATGGAAACTTGAAACAAACTGACAAACATACTTGACAGATCATTCTTTTTTAAAAAATATAAACTCATTTTATGAATTTATACTGTATGTATATTTGTTTGTATAAAGAAACTTAATTTAGTTTCAATTAATGAGTTAGGGTAGCTTAAAAATATAGATAATGCAAATGAGAAGACAAGAAAGGCAAGGAAAAAGAAAAGGATAAGAAATACAAAGGGGCAAAGAATGAAATAAACCTCTAAATATATTATGATGTTTCATATGGATTGTAATAGGCAGGTCACAAATTTCTATCCACTCTTTCTATAACCCTATATAAAAAAGGTAAGCCTAATCAGTTACATGGTTCACTGTGCCCCCCAAAAAGGAGCAAACTAATGCTTCAGAAAAACACAATTGTTTCTGATACAAAAATTAGAATATTTCTTCCGAGAAGATTTATAAAAGGAAAATTGTATAACATAAAAATGTCCTTAAGACATTGTATCTTTGCAGTGGATAAAAAAGGATAAGTTTTATGAGACTATAAGATATCCTTATTATAGTCAGACAGTACTTCAAAGGTCAATTCAGTAAAACCAGTTCTGTGTGATACGGCACATGTGAAACAGTTCAGTCTGTTACTCTGACTTAGTCCATAGATGCATTTTATTTATTTATTTTTTAATTTTAGGTGAATAACAACCATACATAATAGTAGTCTTCACTGTGATACACTTTTTACCTTAGATGCATTTTAGAAAAATGGGTGGGTAGCATCTCTTTCAGGCAAATCATACATAAAATAAAAATTGCTTCTGTGAGTGGTCCTTTTAATAATATTCATGACCATGCCTACCATAGGCATGTATTTACAGAACACCTACTCCAAAGTGCTGGAGAAGTAGTAACTTTATGTTTTAACAGAATTACTCAGCCAAGCAGAATCTGTTATCCGGTAAAATACTGAGCAACTTAATAAGGAAATCCGCTTAGGAGAAAAGCCATCCTATCTCTTCTAAGAGGTATACCAGATAAATCTGTTTCATGGTAGCACAGTCTATCTGCTCTCATTAAGCTAAGTTATATACCGAAGAACAGGATAAGGAATCTATCTCATTTGGTTAGATCTGCATGTTAAGTTGAGGTACAATATACTCAACACATGTTAGCCATTATTATTCATGCAACAAATGTTGATCATAAACACCAACACTCTATAAGTACTGTGTAGTACCCAGTAAGGAAGTCAGTGTCTGTTCTCAAAAGAGTAGTCTATCTGAAGAGATGCCAATTTGGTTGTATACTTGTTGTACCTGGAATAATGTAAAGTGTGTCATGGCTGCTTGAAGGACAAGATATCTACTCAAACTGAGAGGGCAGTGAAGGCTCCCCTGAAGAGGTGGTATGGAAGCTGGCACTTAAAAAAGATTGAGTTTGCTGCAGGAGGTGACAGCAGGGATGCGGGGATGATGGCAGGGATGCGGGGATCCAGGCATATGGAGAAAGAAATACAGCTCAGGCATATGCGTCAGTACGAGTAAAGGGCAAAGGTGCAGACAACATGCAATATTTGGGAATCTACAGGCCTTTATCCAGTTGACTGTGTACTATAAAGTAGAAAAAAGGGTTAGTTAGTTTAGGCTATAAAAAAAAGCACATATTTATCGAGCATTTTTTAAGCTCAATACACTATGTAGGAACACAAAGAAAAGCCATATGGAATCCAAGTCCTGAAAGGATATGAAATTGAAACCTCTAACAAAGAGTCAAAGGTGCCAATGAAACAAATGCTGACATTACACAAATGCTATCATGTTTTCATCCTTTATTTCCAATTCTTTCTGACATTAAAAAAAGGTAATTATTCAGAACAAGATTTAACTTCTGAATAAAGTTTCTATGGTTTGACTGTGTCCCCAAAGGTCATGCATTAGAAATTTTATACTCAAACAATAGTTTGGGGAGGTGAGACCTAATAAGAGGTGATTAAGCCATGAGGGCAGACTAAATTAATGTTAAATCAGAAACGTGTTAGTTGTGGCGAGAATGGCTTCTCATAAATCAAAGTTGACCCCCCTCTTGCTTTCTCTTCATTTTGTGCCATGGAAGGATATAGCAAAAAGGCCGTTGCCAGATTCTGGCAACTTGATATTGGATTTCCCAGCCTCCAAAATTATGAATAAATAAATCACTTCTTTATAAATGACTGTTATAAATTACCCAGTTTCAGGGTTTGTTTTGTTTTTTGTTTTTTGGGTGCCAGAGATTGAACCTGTGTTCCCGGCCCTTCTTTTATTTTATTTTATTTTTTATTCTTTATTTATTTACTGTTTTTGTAGTTGTAGATGGACAGCATGCCTTCATCTTGTTTATTTTTATGTAGTGCTAAGATAAAACTCAATGCCTCACACATGCTAGGCAAGTGCTCTGCCACTGAGCTACAGTCCCAGCCCCCTCCTTTTATTTGAGACAGAGTCCCACTAAATCTCCAAGGCTGGCTTTGAACTTGTGATCCTCGGTTTCCCTACTTGCTGGGATTATAGGTGTGCACCACCGCATCCAGCTCAAGTATTCTTTTATAGCAGCACAAAATGGACTAAGATACAAAATAATTCTCTTTCTGTCTCAACAAATGTGTTACTGCAGATCTAAATGTTAAGAATATTTTGGAACTTGAGGAAGAAGAGAATAGAAATGCAGTTCAACAAGCATTGAACATCAGCAATGTGCCAGAATCCTACTGGGTAATGAGGACACAAGAATACGGTCCCTCCTCTCATAGATCTCACACCCCAGTGGGGGAAGTCAGCTTTAATGTTATGTTTAAAAGTCTATCTTTCCTTTCTCTGTGTCCCTGCTACATCAACATATTTTAAGTTCATCTAGAATCTATTTTTCAGTGTGTATGTCTTCTTACTAGACTGGATTAAACAAAGACTTAAGGCACAGAGAGTGATAATTAATTCTGTGTAATGAGGAAACATGGCCATAGAGGTAATATGACAAGAATCTTTAAGTAGACAATATATCGTAGCAAATCCAACAGCCCAGTTAGAGACATAAAAATGTCTAGCATAAGCTAGGTATAGTGTGGTGCACATCTGTAAGCCCAGCAAGAAGGGAAGCTGAGGCAGGAGGACCACAAGTTTGAGGATAGCCTCTATAACTTAGTGAGACGCTGTCTCAAAATAAAAAATAAAAAGGCTGGGGCTGTGGCTCAGTGGTAAAGCACTCCTGGATTCAATCCTCAACACCAAAGAAATTGTCTACTGGCATGTTTAAGGAAAAGTGAAACAATTCAATGGAAATTAAAACACAGGAATAATGGATGAAATGGTGTAAAAATATAAATAGGTGAGGACCAAGGCTGTTCTATTTCCATAACAACCACATCCTTGGTTTCTGCACAAAGGCATGCACACAAAAAACACTTAGTGAGTAAATTGATTAAAAACACAAAGGCCAGGGACAAGTCTGTTTAGAATGCCATACTTAGTTACAGCTTTTATTCCAAACACTAATGGAATATGAGCGAAGGTTTTTATCTAGGGAATATCATATATACACATATATATAAAGAACAATACTTCTGGTGAGAATGTGAACAAAAAATAAAAGGGGAAGAGGCTGAAAGGAAAGAAATATATTACAGGATTATTAAACCAGACAAGCAATGAAAACCCCCATAACAACAAATACGATGGGGAAAACAAACTCAAAAAGACATCGTAATCTGCCAAGGAAAAGCCACTAATCTTGGCAAGTGCTCATGGACTGTGTTAGCCCCATTAATCTTGCACAGTAGGAAAAATAAAAGGATGAAGATGTGTTCACAAGTTTAGAAATGGCATTAGTAAAGACACATGGTAGAGTGGAAAAGGCTGTAGTCCTGTGGTACCTAATTAGTAGATACTGGCCCCAAGTGACTATTAAAATTTTTTTTCAAAAATTAGTTTCTCAGTCACAGTAGCTACATTTCAAGGATTCAGTGGCTACATGTGGCTGTTGTATATTGGAATTATAGGACATTTCCATCACTATAAAAAGTTCTATTTATAGTGCTGCTACAGAAAAATAGGACTAATCCAGGAGAATGTGTGTCTCTTAGTGAATTCAATTTGTCTTGTTTTACTTTTCTTTGGGTGAAGACTAGAAAACAGGAATTTTAGTACCATGAGCTATCTTCAGCAAGAGGTAGTAAGGTAGTTCTCACTTGTTCATGGCTTCCACACCTGCTTTGGAAGAAGCACTTGGTACTACAAAACCAGATCCAGTCTCAGCATAAATGGTTGTAATGGCAAGAAATGCTGCTCCTAAAATGTTAAAGGATACAGTCAATTAATAATACAGCCACATCCATTTCCATCAGGAAGGCAATATTTACATGAACAGAATCTGATTCAAGGGAGTATCACAAAAACTAAAGTATTTTTGATTTTTTCTAAGAAAATTGTTATATCTTGCTACCAATCTTCCCGTCTTTAGATGGCCCAGTCTGTACATACTTAGAATTATACACCTAGTAAGTCAAAACAAAGGCTCTAACCTCAAAGAAATGTCCCTATAACATCTTCTATAATCAGCTAGTTGGGATTCCCATTAACTAAGTACCACTTAAATAAAAATAAGTAATACTTAAAAAAAATTGTCATGAACTTATGCCTTTAGCCATGAAAGACTTATCCTCTTCTTGTAAACATCAGAAAAACTAAACAAAAAACATGATACAACTATTTTCAGATTCTGTACAAGGGGCAGAGAAGGACAGTGATACTTGAGAGAAGGAAAATGAATGAAATGAGCCCTAAGATCATCCTGGGGCCCTAAGATCATCTTGGGTTTTTGCCTAAAGGTACCACATAGACTGTGCCATAAGGAAAAAGAATCCAAGCAGAAAATGGCATTCAGCTAAGATAGCAATCAGAGTTTGGGGAGACTGAGGAAAATAAGCAGGGATGGAGCACCATAATTTTTCAGTCTGCTTGAGTCTGGCCAAATGCTGAGGTATGCACATAAGAGTGAAATTCCATAAGGACAGGCAAAAAACAATTTTCAGGGAGCTCTAAGCTGAACAACTCCAGAGCTCACATAGGACAGGAGACACAGGAGCTCTAAAGAGCTTCGTTGAACATTCAGCGCTTTCTATAGAGAGCTCAAGAAAGAGAGCTTAGTAGGAGGGCTCAATTAGCCTGAAAGTAAAGGCTACTCTACACCTTAAAATGATTGAGCCAATCCACAAATAATTTATCTGCTTGCTAAAATAAAATTCAACATACCTCAAAGGAAACTTAAAATAAGGAACACATATACAACAACAACATATTTCACAGCATGCAATCAAGAATTACTACACATAGAAAGACTTAGAAATATAACCAGGACAAAAATCAATTAACAGAAAGAATCTCAGAAATACCAGAGAATACAGAATGAGCAAAGACCTTTAAAAGGCTACTATAAACCAGACACAACAGTGCACATCTATAACCCTAGTGACATGGGAGGCTAAGGTAAGAAGATTTCAAGTTTGAGACTAGCCTTGGAAATGTGGGGACACCTTACCTCAAAATAAAATAAAAACATTGGAGATGTGCCCCGGAGTTCAAGTCCCAGTAGGGGCAGGAGAGAGGGGAGGGTGGAATTATTAACATGCTAAAAGACTTCAAAGAAAAAATATAATGAAAAAATAGAAAAAAAAATAGAAATAAATAGAATTTCTATAACAGAAAAAAAATACTTGGAAAAAAATTAAATGAATGAGTTTAGCTGCAGAAGAAAATATCTATGAACTTAAAGACTGAACAATAAAAGTATTCAAAACAAAGGACAAAAAGGGGAAATAGGTGACCAAAAAATTTTTAAAAGGCCAGAGCCTCAGTGACCTATGGAACAATATTGAATTGGAGTCTACAAAGGAATAAAAAAATACTTGAGAAAAAATTTCCAAATTTGGTAAAAACTGCAACTATCCAGAGAGCTGAACAAATCCCAAGCACAATAAACAGAAGAGGGAAAAAACCCACTAAGGCATATTACAATCAACCACTTAGAAGCAGGGATAAAGAGAAAGGCTCAATAGCAGCTGAGAGGTAAGGTGGGATGGCTTGACAAAGAGATCTTTCCTTATTTAAGTTGATTTTCTCAGGTATTTTGTCACAGTGATGAAAAACTAACAAACTCAATGTTATGGCTTGGATGTGAGGTGTCGCCCAAAAGCTCACATGTAAGACAGTGAAAGGTTCAGAAGAGAAATGATTGGGTTGTGAGTCTAAACCCAACTGATGATTTAATCTCCTTATAAGGATTAACTAAAGTGGTAGGGTGTGGCTGAAGGAGGTGGGAATTAGAGTGTAGCTTTGGGTATATATTTGTATCTGGAGAGTGGAATCTCCCTGTTTCCTAAGCACTGTGATGTGAGCTGTTTCCCTCTACCACCCTCTCCTGCCATGATGTTCAGCCTCATTATGAGCCCTGAGGAATGGAGCCATCATTCAATGAACTGAGACCTCTGACACCATGAGTCCTCAAATAAACTTTTCTTCCTCTACAGTTGTTCTAGTCAGATCCTTTAATTATAGCAGTGAAAAAGCTGACTAAAACACACAGTATGTAAATAGAAGACATTTTCTTTTGTTTTTTAAATTTCTTTTAAAAATAATTGACTTTATAAAAAAACTAAAACACAAGAAAAAATAAGTAAAAAGGGGGAAAAACAGATGGTATAAAGGTACACTACAGATTAGGAAGATGGCGGCGAGGGGAGTGCATTGCCCCCGTGTGCTGCTTCACTGTGTGGGAGTATGACAAGTCAGGACGGCTAAAGGCTATCTTGTTAGGAATTTCCAGCAATAGTGGGGTGCTCCGGAACCTGGAGGAAGGATTTCCATCGCACGAGGATCGGCTACGGGGACTCAAACGCGAGAGGTGTGTCGCACGGAGGGTAACACTGCTTATTCAGCAAATCGCCCTGCGGCTAGAGTCTGCAGGGCACGCTGGGAAACGAGGAGATAGCGACGCAGGGATACAGCGCTGCAGTTTCTGCAGGCTGTGCAAGCACCGAACTCAGGGCTGAATTCTGGGTTCGAGACGGGGGAAGGAAGCGGTCCATCTCGATTCTCCACACCGGTCAGACCACAGAGGAGGCCAGCGGCCACCATGTTGGAAAGCTGACGTCACCATCCCTGTTTTCGACTGACCGCAGCTCATTCAGACATAGAACAGGTAATTTCAGGCTGCCATTCGCCTGTGGCTTGCAGACAGATTGCTTGGGCTCAGTGCCTGGGTGCTTCCTAATGCCTGCTCTTATCGGAGCGAGCACCGAGCACGGAGCGGCCGAGTTACGGCTCCCGGAACTGCCCTGGCCCAGGGCTAGGAGCCCGCAGAAACTGCTTCTCGGTCCGGGTCCTGCTGAGGGCCGGTCAGGACTCACCCGTTGCTTTGGTTGCCCGGCAAGGGGAACGAAATGCTGCCATTCGCATAGGATACCAACATGGCAGAGATCTGATGTCAGCAGAAAGCGGCGGAGGAGAGAACTTCATCAATACCAGCGGTGACATAAGCAGTTGGTCTCCTGGTAGGGGGGGTGAGGCACAGTCACCCGAGTCTCCTCAATTTGTCGTTGAGCCAGAGGGGAGAAGCCGGGCCGCCGCCAGCGCCCGGAGCAGGCCCAGCGGCTCGCCAGCGTGGTGACCGCGTGACCCCAATTGGAGAGGGGGCGGAGCGGAGCCGCCACTCGCACCCGCAAGGTGGGCAGACCCGCGACCCAGTGGTACATGGGCGTGGTAGGAGGGGCAGGGCAGAGCCGCCGTTCGCGCTTGCAAGGTAAACAGACCTGTGACAGCCGGGCGGGTCAGGCCCAGTGGCCTGCCAGTGTGGTACACATGTCACCCCAACTGGAGTAGGGGCAGAGCAGATCCTTCTCCCACGCCCGGATCAGGCCCTGCCGGTGTGGTGGTCACGTGACCCCAATTGGAGTGGGGGCGGAGCGGAACCGCCACCCGTGCCCGCAGGGTGAGCAGACCAGTGATCAAACTGCAGATCAGACCCAGGGGTCCGCAGGCGTGGTAGGAGGGGCAGGGCAGATCCGCTGCCCGCGCCTCCAAGGTAGGCAGACCTACAACAGACCGGCGGATCAGGCCCAGGAGCCTGCCGGCGTGGTACAAACACCACCCTAATTGGAGTAGTGGCAGAGCAGAGTCGCCGCCCGTGCCAGGAACAGGCCCAGCGTCCTGCAGGCGGGGTAGTCACGACACCCCAATTGGAGTAGGGGCAGAGCAGAGCCTCCACCCGTGCCCGAAAGGTGGGCAGATCTGCGACCGACCAGCGGGACAGGCCCAGTGGCCTGCCGGTACGACAGACACGTCACCCCATTTGGAGTAGGGGCAGAGTAGAGCCGCCGCCCGCGCCTGCAGGGTAGGCAAACCTGCAACCGACCGGCGGATCAGGCCCGGTGGCCTGCCGGCGTGGTACACTCGTCACCCCAATTGGAGTAGGGGCAGAACAGAGCCGCCGCCAGCGCCCAGAACAGGCCCAGTGACCTGCCGGCGTGGTAGCCACGACACCCCAATTGGAATAAGGAGAGAGCAGAGCCGCCGCCCGCACCTGCAGGAAAGATACGCAAGCAGTATGAAAAGACAAGGAAAGAAAGGACCACAAGCAATGCAGGTCAACGCAACTTTAGAAGAGGTAACAGCTGCAGCAGATGGAATGTCAGATAAAGAATTCAGGATATACATGCTTCAGATGATCTGGAGTATCAAGGAAGACATTAAACAGCAAAATCAGACAATGAAAGATCACTTCGACAATGAATTACGCAAACAAATCCAGGAAGCAAAGGATCAACTATACAGGGAGATAGAGGTTATAAAAAACAAACAAACAGAAATCCTAGAAATGCAGGAAGCAATAAACCAACTTAAAAACTCAATGGAGAATACTACCAGCAGAGTAGAACACTTAGAAGATAGAACATCAGACAATGAAGACAAAGTATTTCAACTGGAAAAGAACATAGACAGCTCAGCAAGACTGTTAAGAAACCATGAGCAGAACATCCAAGAAATATGGGATAACATTAAGAGACCAAACTTAAGAGTCATTGGGATACAGGAAGGTACAGAGCTCCAAACCAAAGGAATGAGCAATCTATTCAATGAAATAATACGAGAAAACTTCCCAGACTTGAAGAATGAGACAGAATCCCAAATCCTAGAAGCCTACAGGACGCCGAATGTGCAAAATCATAAGAGATCCACACCTAGACACATTATAATGAAGATGCCCAACATACAGAATAAGGAGAGAATTTTAAAAGCTACAAGAGAAAGGAAGCAGATTACATTTAGGGGTAAGCCAATCAGGATAACAGCTGATCTTTCAACACAGACTCTGAAAGCTAGAAGATCCTGGAATAACATATTTCAAACACTGAAAGAAAATGGGTTCCAACCAAGAATTGTGTATCCAGCGAAATTAAGCTTCAGGATGGAAGATGAAATTAAAACCTTCCACGATAAACAAAAGTTAAAAGAATTTGCAGCTAGAAAACCATCTCTTCAAAACATCCTCGGCAAAACATTACAGGAAGAGGAAATGGAAAATAACAATGAAAACCAACAGTGGGAGGTAGGACAGTAAAGGGGGGGGAAATAATCAAAGAGGAAAACAAACCATGTTTAGTAACAGAAATAAACAAATATGGCTGGAAGAACAACCCATATCTCAATAATAACCCTAAATGTTAATGGCTTAAACTCACCAATTAAGAGACACAGGCTAGTAGAATGGATCACAAAACAAGACCCAACAATATGCTGCCTACAGGAGACGCATTTGATAGGAAAAGACATACATAGGCTGAAGGTGAAAGGTTGGGAAAAATCATATCACTCATATGGACTTCGGAAACAAGCAGGAGTGTCCATACTCATATCAAATAAAATAGATTTCAAGCCAAAGTTAATCAAAAGGGATAAAGAGGGACACTACATACTGCTTAAGGGAACCATACACCAACAAGACATAACAATCATAAATATTTATGCCCCAAACAATGGTGCAGCTATGTTCGTCAAACAAACTCTTCTCAAGTTCAAGAGTCTAATAGACCACCATACCATAATCATGGGAGACTTCAACACACCTCTCTCGCCACTGGACAGATCTTCCAAACAAAAGTTGAATAAGGAAACTATAGAACTCAATAACACTATTAATAACCTAGACCTAATTGACATATATAGAGTATACCACCCAACATCAAGCAGTTACACTTTTTTCTCAGCAGCACATGGATCCTTCTCAAAAATAGATCATATATTATGTCACAGGGCAACTCTTAGACAATATAAAGGAGTAGAGATAATACCATGCATCTTATCTGATCATAATGGAATGAAACTGAAAATCAACGATAAAAGAAGGAAGGAAAAAGCATACATCACTTGGAGAATGAACAATAGGTTACTGAATGATCAATGGGTTATAGAAGACATCAAGGAGGAAATTAAAAAATTCTTAGAGATAAATGAAAACACAGACACAACATATCGGAATCTATGGGACACATTGAAAGCAGTTCTAAGAGGAAAATTCATTGCTTGGAGTTCATTCCTTAAAAAAAGAAAAAACCAACAAATAAATGATCTCATACTTCATCTCAAAATCCTAGAAAAAGAAGAGCAAAACAACAGCAAAAGAAGTAGAAGGCAAGAAATAATTAAAATCAGAGCTGAAATTAATGAAATCGAAACAAAAGAAACAATTGAAAAAATTGACAAAACTAAAAGTTGGTTCTTTGAAAAAATAAACAAAATCGACAGACCCTTAGCCATGCTAGCGAAGAGAAGAAGAGAGAGAACTCAAATTACTAGCATACGGGATGAAAAAGGCAATATCACAACAGACACTTCAGAAATACAGAAGATAATCAAAAACTATTTTGAATCCTTATACTCCAATAAATTAGAAGATAGTGAAGGCATAGATAAATTTCTTAAGTCATATGATCTGCCCAGATTGAGTCAGGAGGATATAGACAACCTAAACAGACCAATATCAATTGAGGAAATAGAAGAAACCATCAAAAGACTACCAACTAAGAAAAGCCCAGGACCGGATGGGTATACAGCAGAATTTTACAAAACCTTTAAAGAAGAACTAATACCAATACTTTTCAAGCTACTTCAGGAAATAGAAAAGGAGGGAGAACTTCCAAATTCATTCTATGAGGCCAACATCACCCTGATACCTAAACCAGACAAAGACACTTCAAAGAAAGAAAACTACAGACCAATATCTCTAATGAACCTAGATGCAAAAATCCTCAATAAAATTCTGGCGAATCGGATACAAAAACATATCAAAAAAATTGTGCACCATGATCAAGTAGGATTCATCCCTGGGATGCAAGGCTGGTTCAATATACGGAAATCAATAAATGTTATTCACCACATCAATAGACTTAAAAATAAGAACCATATGATCATCTCGATAGATGCGGAAAAAGCATTCGACAAAGTACAGCATCCCTTTATGTTCAAAACTCTAGAAAAACTAGGGATAACAGGAACATACCTCAATATTGTAAAAGCAATCTATGCTAAGCCTCAGGCTAGCATCATTCTGAATGGAGAAAAACTGAAGGCATTCCCTCTAAAATCTGGAACAAGACAGGGATGCCCTCTCTCTCCACTTCTGTTCAACATAGTTCTCGAAACACTGGCCAGAGCAATTAGACAGACGAAAGAAATTAAAGGCATCAAAATAGGAAAAGAAGAACTTAAATTATCACTATTTGCAGATGATATGATTCTATACCTAGCAGACCCAAAAGGCTCTACAAAGAAACTATTAGAGCTAATAAATGAATTCAGCAAAGTGGCAGGATATAAAATCAACACGCATAAATCAAAGGCATTCCTGTATATCAGCGACAAATCCTCTGAAATGGAAATGAGGACAACCACTCCATTCACAATATCTTCAAAAAAAATAAAATACTTGGGAATCAACCTAACAAAAGAGGTGAAAGACTTATACAATGAAAACTACAGAACCCTAAAGAGAGAAATAGAAGAAGATCTTAGAAGATGGAAAAATATACCCTGTTCATGGATAGGCAGAACTAACATCATCAAAATGGCGATATTACCAAAAGTTCTCTATAGGTTTAATGCAATGCCAATCAAAATCCCAACGGCATTTCTTGTAGAAATAGAGAAAGCAATCATGAAATTCATATGGAAAAATAAAAGACCCAGAATAGCAAAAACAATGCTAAGCAGGAAGTGTGAATCAGGCGGTATAGCGATACCAGACTTCAAACTATACTACAGAGCAATAGTAACAAAAACAGCATGGTACTGGTACCAAAACAGGCGGGTGGACCAATGGTACAGAATAGAGGACACAGAAACCAATCCACAAAACTACAACTATCTTATATTTGATAAAGGGGCTAAAAGCATGCAATGGAGGAAGGATAGCATCTTCAACAAATGGTGCTGGGAAAACTGGAAATCCATATGCAACAAAATGAAACTGAATCCCTTTCTCTCGCCATGCACAAAAGTGAATTCAAAATGGATCAAGGAGCTTGATATCAAATCAGAGACACGCCGTCTGATAGAAGAAAAAGTTGGCTACGATCTACATACTGTGGGGTCGGGCTCCAAATTCCTCAATAGGACACCCATAGCACAAAAGTTAATAACTAGAATCAACAAATGGGACTTACTCAAACTAAAAAGTTTTTTCTCAGCAAAAGAAACAATAAGAGAGGTAAATAGGGAGCCTACACCCTGGGAACAAATCTTTACTCCTCACACTTCAGATAGAGCCCTAATATCCAGAGTATACAAAGAACTCAAAAAATTAGACAATAAGAGAACAAACAACCCAATCAACAAATGGGCCAAGGACCTGAACAGACACTTCTCAGAGGAGGACATACAGTCAATCAACAAGTACATGAAAAAATGCTCAACATCTCTAGCTGTCAGAGAAATGCAAATCAAAACCACCCTAAGATACCATCTCACTCCAGTAAGATTGGCAGCCATTAGGAAGTCAAACAACAACAAGTGCTGGCGAGGATGTGGGGAAAAGGGTACACTTGTACATTGCTGGTGGGACTGCAGATTGGTGCAGCCAATTTGGAAAGCAGTATGGAGATTTCTTGGAAAGCTGGGAATGGAGCCACCATTTGACCCAGCTATTCCCCTTCTTGGTCTATTCCCTAAAGACCTAAAAAGAGCATGCTACAGGGACACTGCTACATCGATGTTCATAGCAGCACAATTCACAATAGCAAGACTGTGGAACCAACCTAGATGCCCTTCAATAGACGAATGGATAAAAAAAATGTGGCATTTATACACAATGGAGTATTACTCTGCATTAAAAAATGACAAAATCATAGAATTTGCAGGGAAATGGATGGCATTAGAGCAGATTATGCTAAGTGAAGCTAGCCAATCCCTAAAAAACAAATGCCAAATGTCTTCTTTGATATAAGGAGAGTAACTAAGATCAGAGTAGGGACGAAGAGCAGGAGAAGAAGATTAACATTTAACAGGGATGAGAGGTGGGAGGGAAAGGGAGAGAGAAGGGAAATTGCATGGAAATGGAAGGAGACCCTCAGGGTTATACAGTGGAGGGGGTAGAGAGAGAGGAGGGGAGGGGAGGGGAGAGGTGGGGAGGGGGGAGGGTGGAGGATGGGAAAGGCAGCGGAGCACAACAGACACTAGTATGGCAATATGTAAATCAATGGATGTGTAACTGATGTGATTCTGCAATCTGTGTATGGGGTGAAGGTGGGAGTTCATAACCCACTTGAATCAAAGTGTGGAATATGATATGTCAAGAAATTTGTAATGTTTTGAACAACCAACAATAAAAAATTAAAAAAAAAAGGTACACTACAAATAATACTACATATTGATTTCCATAGTATCCACAATATTGCAGGTTCTCCATAAATAAAATATATTAATGAAAGATTAAAAGAGTAATCTTTAGCTCCACGGAAATCAGTGATTTTCTATGTCTTTAGTTTCAGCACTGGGGAAAGAAAATATTCTAATATTTGCAAAAGGATCAAAATACATTTATATATTTTATAAAACATTCTTTAAGAAGTTTAAAAGACCATAAGGGAAGTATTTTGAAAAACATTTAGATAATTTCTTTTTTCTCTTCCACATATTTAGTTTCTCTTTCCCTCAGCATTTTCTTTTTCTCAGCACATGCTAGAGAACATGGAGGTGGAGGAGGGGGCAGGAGTACCATTTTGAGGATATGAAAAATAAGATCAGTGATGTTAGTCATTCTGGTGACTCCTTTTATATATCAACCTCAGCTTTTCAGATCTCTGAAAACTCCTTTGCTTCCAAAATCTTACTCTCTTAGAGCGGAAGGATGCAGAACACTAGTGTGCTTCATCACAGTGCCCAGACACCAGATGCTAACTGCATCATTCTTACACTGAAATCTAAAAACCACCTCAAGAGTGCCAGTTACTTACACAAAACAAATGCTCCAACAGAAAGTGCACTATCTCTCAACTAAGATTAAATGGATGTTTTTTCCAAGTGTGGGAGAAAAGAAGTTAAGCCTTTATATGTCATTTAGAGGCCAAAAAAGAAAAGTTATTGCATATTTCTCTTTCTCCCTGTAGGTTTTATTACTACTTAGAATTAAATACTGCTCATTTTTTATTTTCCCTGAGCATAAACAGGAAGAAAACTTTGAAACTGCACTGTTCCAATAGGAATGAATGCTGCACGGTGAAACAATTAGCAGCTAGACTTCAAAAACAAACAGTGGGACCAGAAGTTCAAAGTAAGAAATTGCCAGATTTTCAGGGCTAGTCACAGATACATTTTCTTTTTGTAGGAAAGCCAGTCATTTCAATGAAAATAATTGCCATAGAAAGTGTTTGTATGTAGCAAGTTTCTAACAGCCCAATACAGACAACAAAAATGAATTCATGTTATTTACTGAGGCCAAGAAAATGGAGAAAGGGAACAATATTAGGCTACAAAATGGAACCCAGAGCTAGGCCCAGAGGCACATGCCTGTAATCCCATTGGTTTAGGAGGCTGAGGCAGGAGGATTGTAAGTTCAAAGCCAGTCTCAGTAACTTAGCGAGACCCTAAGCAACTTAGTGAGACTCTGTCTCTACATAAAATATAAAAAGGGCTGGGGATATGGCTCAGTGGTTACTTGCCCCTGGGTTCAATCCCCAATATCAAAACAAAAACAAACAAACAAACAAAAAACCCCAACAGAGAGACCATAGAACAGAATACAGAACCCAGAAATAAATCCATGTACTTGCATAATAGTCAACTAATTTTTGACAAAAGTGTCAAGAACATTAAGAACATACGATGGCCAGGCACAGTGGTGCATGCCTATAATCCCATCAGCTTGGGAGGCTGAGATAGGAGAATTACAAGTTCAAAGCCAGCCTCAGCAACTGCAAAGCAATAAGCAACTCAGTGAGACCTTGTCTCTAAATAGAATGCAAAATAGGGCTGAGGATGTGGCTCGATGGTCAAGTACCCCTGAGTTCAATCCCTGGTACCAAGAAAAAAAAAAAAAAAGAACATATGTGGAGAAGGACACTCTTGTCAATAAGTGGTGCTGGAGAAACAACTGAATATTCACATGCAGAAGAATGGAACTAAATCTCTACCTTTGATCAGTTTCAAAACTTAACTCATAATGGATCAAAGACCCAAATCTAAGACCTGAAACTATAAAACATAGAGGTAAAAATTCAGGATATTGGAATGAGCAAAAATTTTTTGCATAAGCCCCCAAAAGCACAAGCAACAAAAACAAAAATAGATGAATAATATTACACCAAACTAAAAAGCTTTTGCATAACAAAAGAAACAACAGAGTGAAGCTACAACCAACAGAATGAGAGAAAATGTTTGCAAACTATTTAGCCAAGCAGAGATTAATGTCCAGAATATATAAGGAACTCAAAAGCTCAACAGCAAAAACACATCCAATTTAAAATAGGCAAATGATCTGAACAGACATTTCCCGAAAGATAATATACAAATGAGTATATGAAAAAAATGCTTAATATCATTAATTATGACGGACATGCAAATCGAAACTAAAATGAGATACCATTTCACCCCAGTTAGAATGGCTATTATCAAAAAGACAAAAAACTACAAATGCTGGCAAGGATGTAAAGAAAGGAGAACTAAAATTGCCCTGTATAATTCCAGTAGGAGAGGATTCTAAAAGCTGTTCTCCCCAGACTTGGCCAGGTATACCTTTTCCCTTTATTGTCTCTGCTTTGTATTCTTTCACTGTAAAGAACCATACCCATGAGTAATAATTAAAAAATATAAATGAAATTTAAAATTATGCTAGCCTGTCCTCATTATTCTAAAATGGAAAAAATTTGTGTAATACAGAAATATTAAAAATAACACTGCATATTAAAATAATAAAATGTACATAAGATTGGGTCCAATTTCAGAAGAAGATTCAAAAGCTCTAAAATCTTGTTTCAATACAAAGAACGAAAAGTATACCAGTCAATGAATAGTTTTGGTTCCAACGGCCAACAGAGATGGCACTGTTATAGTTAAAGCTTCATCCCAGGGTTTCATAAACTGACTTCCAGACCACTCACGTATAATCGAATTAAGCCTTTATTGAAGCGCACAGGTGGTGGCTGACCGGAACATAAAGCTGTTCCCCTGATCAGCCCCGAACAATTGCAAGGGCACTCCTTATAAACCTGAAAACCGCAAAAGGGATGTTCAGGGGGCCTAGCCAATGCAAGCAAGCCAGGTTACAGAAGCGGGACAGTGCAGTCAAGTAGAGGGAAGCCTAACCAATCACAGTTAGCCCAGTCACCCCAGTTACAGAAACAGAGCCCCATTACCCTAGTTACAGAAACAATACCCCATTAGGTACTTTTGTGTTCTTAAAGGTTTCTATAGCAAAAGGAAAAGAACATCTTGCCCCAGTCATGACTCTTCTACTTGGCAGGGTTGTTTTACAGGATGAAGTCATAAAACAAAATGGAGTCACACTTGCTCCTACTACCACAGCACAGTATAGTACAAAGATACCTGGGCTACCCACTACTCATTTACCTCACAGAAAATGCCCCATTTTGAAACTAATAATATCATTTTTTTTGATATCATTAAAAAAAATTTTAATAATCTGTAACTTGAGCTGATTCTACATTTGACTTCGAAGCTACTCTGCTACTTTCATTATAATCTGACTCCTGGCCTCACAGTTACAAATACATATATACCCACATCTCAAACCCAGATTCTGCCATCACCCTGGTGGCAACACCCACGTGGATAAAATCATAAATCCTATAGCTCTCTGACATCCCACCCCCACTGATCTCCAGTGCTTCTCCAATTAGGCCATCACCTGATCTATGTTATCATTACAAAATAATGAATACAGTGCCTCACTCTTAGGATTCAGTCCTTCCAATCCTCTCACACTTTTATACTACATGTACTTCTTAAAACTTTGTTATAAATTCTTGGTGTTTCTTCTCCTTCTTTAGGCTTATAATTTCCTCCTACTCTAATTTTCTGATGCTCATGCTGGACTATTACATGAATTAATCACTCAATTCCTTGCCGTCATCTCTTAAAGCATTCACCCACAACTGCCTCTCCATGCTTACCTAGGAGTTTGATACTGTTACAAATGTGGGTGGATGTCACTGGAAAGATGTGTCTGCACATTTCATCTGGGCTCTCAACTCATCAATTCTCAATATACATAATAAGCTCCTCCACCGGTGTTTAGGATTCAGAACTCCTAAAACTAGATCATGTTTTTATTGGTTGTGTCTCTTTCTCCTTCATCTTTAACACCTCTTTTCTTTGGGCCCTCCTCTGAGCCATTAGTCAAGGTCTTATCTCCACTCTGAACCTATCTCTTCCTAAGACCCTCCAGTTAAACATTACCCATCTCCAGAGGATAAAGTCCATCTCTCTTAGCCTCATCTCCTGCCTCTCCAGGCATTGTATGGTACCCTTGTACCTTTTAAACACACAAGTAAGTGATTGTTTGCAGCTTTACCTCTTCTATTATTATATCTGGCAAATAACCTTACCACAATCATAAGCAGAGAAACTTTTCTTTGATGAGGAACTCAAGGAAATCTGTTTCTCAGCCATTTTTCAATAAAGCACAGACTAATAGCTAAAAAGCATCAATGCTCTTAAAGTTAGCCAAATGCCCACATAATTTTTTAAGAAAATTGAGCAACACTTTATAAAGGAATATTATCTATTAAATAACAACTCTTCTTGTTCAAATCTTTAATATACCACATTCTCATATAGGTTGCAACCTGCAAGTTTAATTACAATAAGTGGTAACTAGGGTTCTGGTTTTTCTAATCCCTTTAATTATGACTCATAAGCTAAAGTTCAGGTACTTAACAGTCCCCTAAAAGAAGCCTAAAAATACACTTACAGAGGAAATTAACAATTTTATTTAATGGCTAATCTGAATTAGCTTGGGCCAGGCATTATTGTTAATAGAAGAGGAAGAGACACAGAGAAGTAACTTGCCCCAGTTACACTACTAATAAGTAGTGTAATCAGGCTAAGCCATTTGGTTCTAGAGCCATCATTCTTTACTACTATATAAAAACAGTCTCCCCACAAAATTTCCTACTACATAGTTAAAAAGAAAAAAAAAGATTTCTTTTCAAAATTCACAAATCACCTAATCTTTACATTATCTTCACAAAACAACAAAGACACATGGTTACTCCATGATTGTTTAACAAATGGAAGTGAAATCTTCCACCCAACTAGCAAGGAACTCTAGCAAAAAGGGATTTTAAAAGGATACTAATGTTGCCATAAAAAGTTCAATTGATTACTAAAAGTATGCTTTCAAATAGTCTCTAAATGCACTTAAAGAAAGCCTTGGACAAGATCCAAACAATGTACCCATATGGTTCTTATATACTTAAAATCTCTACAACACACACCTCACATTCACACTGCTGACAAATATGCAAACCCTATTCTGTTCTCCTCCTCCTGTTCTGACACAAGCCATTTGCCTTCATTCTATTGTGAGCTATCTGGTCATCTTCTTTTCCATCTAAGGGTAAAGCTGGGGACACAATTGAAAGAAGGGTTAAATACATCCTCAACTACCTTTGTGTATTTTTACAAGGTTTCACTGAATGAACAAAGGACCATCTTTATGTTTCACAATAAGAACAGTAAACAGCCAGGCACAGTGACACAAGCCTAAAATCCCAGCTGCTTAGGAGGCTGAGGCAGGAGGATCACAAGTTCAAAGCCAGCCTCACAACTTAGCAAGGACCAACTTAGTGAGACCCTGTCTCTAAAAGGAGCAGGCTGGGAATGTGGCTCCATGGTTAAGCTCCCTGGGTTCAATCGCTGCTACCAAAAAAGACACAATGATAAGGAAAAAATGGAGAAAGAATATAAAGGGATAAAAAGGGTTTTACAAGTAAAAAGAAGGAACGGGCCTTGTTGATCTTGATGGGTAGGAAAAGAAGACTTCTACCATGAAACAAGAACAACATGCAGCCTGGTTTTAAATGCTGAAGTCTACATTATAGCCTCTAATGAGGGAGTCCTTCATTGAACAGTGGGACTGAAGCTGGGCTAAATGATTCTGAATGGCTTAGTGAAAGAATGACTCTAGTCAGAGCCTGCATAAGGGGGCAAACTAGAGCTGTTCTGGACGGACACAGATTGGACAGGTTGAGGGCACTGGATTATGGAAGATGAGGGAAGAGTAACTTATTATAGTAGCCTTAACTGCTTAAAATGTTTATTAATACTAATTCAACAAAATAACTCTTATTATAGATCAAAAACATCACCTCTTGTGAATTTCAAAGCTACCTGTTGATTCTAGTATTTAACAGAAAAATTCAGTCTTTATGCTATCCATATCCCTTGTGACTAAACCTTCAAACCCATTAATGTGTCTTTCTGGTGACTGCCCCAATATCTTTCCTTGATTGATTTCTTACATGCTGAGCCACTTAACATACTTTTGATCACATATTACCATGCATTTCTGATCCTGAACTGACTTCCAGGTTCATCCACATTGACACAATTGAGAGGTCATCTTAACACTTGAACTCCTTCACTGTTGATTCATTGCTAGAATAGACCCTTCTGCGCTGTACTTTCCTTGGCCCAAGGGTCCAAGTTCTCCAAACTCTGTCAGGTTACATCAATAACTGACAGGAATCTTGGAAGAATAAAAACTGGCTTCCATCTTTTAAAAGTCTTACCTAATATATTTTTAATGAAGCCCATAGAATTTTAATCCAATGTGATGAATAAAAATAGATCAAAGTCTATGTTAAAATGAAAGACAATAATGAGAAAAAGTCAGACAGAAATCTAAGGGTCACAGAGATGGGCAAGAGAAGAAATGAAAGAGATAATGAGGCAGAGAAAGACAAAATGATGAAAGAGATGAAGATAAAGAGAGAAACAGATACCCCAAAATGAAAAGCTCACAAAGGCAGAGAGAGAAACAAAGACACAAGCAAGAGGTAGAAGAGAGAAAAAAATCAGAAAGAACAGAGAAACAAAAGAAAGATATAAAGTCCAGAACAGAGAAGTGGAGAGAGAAGTAAGCCCATTCTTCCTGTCCCACTCCCCAAATTTATCTATCCCTTCTGAAAATAAATAAAGAAATGTATATAAACTTTAAATCTAAATCATATCCACTTTGCTGCTGTGAAGTGACCGGATAATTAAATTTCAACAAGCATTACAGGGAAAGGATGGAAGTTATTAGTATCCAAAAACAAGAACAAAAAAAAGAAGAAGAAGCTGTGCCTCTGCATCATCATCCTTCTACCCTTTCTCAAGCTTGATTGAGGATTATCCATGTTTTACAGAAGAAGACATTGAACCTCAGAAGATAAAGCCTTCTGACTCAGGAAGAGGAACCTGGCCAGCTCCAAGCCTGCCTTTCTCCCCTCCCTTCTCAAAGGCTATCCTGATGATCAGGAGAATTCTTCCTCCTTGTCCTTGTCCAGAATGCTTTCTACCCTCTCTGAAAAGCACCCCCTCATTCAAGGTACAAGCCCAACTTATTCAGGGACAGAGTCTTGTCCACCTCTGCCTCAGGCATGCAGCATAGGGCCTGGTACACGCAAGCCAGCAGTTTTTGTCAATGAATATATTAAGTTGGCCCTACACATAAAGGTGTACATACACATATATATGTTATACATGTTTACTATGTATGTCAACAGAACTTGAATAAAGTTGTTCATATTACTAACCAAAATATTGTAGTAATTTCCATCTACATCTACTCCCCCTCTGGTATTCTCAATCTCATTGATGTCATCACCATCCAAACTGTTCATCCCAGCTAAAAATCCCTTTATCTAATTAGTAAAGCCTCTAGTTCGTATTTTCTATGCGTCTCCTACTTTATCTCCCATGCCATGTATCCACATGCCAAAATTTAAAAAAAAAACAACAACAAGATCTCCTGAATGATTCTCTTTAAACTTTTCCATGCCCCACATTGTTGCCAGTAACCTTTTGAATTAAGTCACGTTCTTAATGAAATACCTTCAATGGAAAGAATTAACATCAAACTCCCTATTTTAGTATTGGGAACTTCCCTGGCTATACCTCACCTACCTCCCCTAGCCTTCTCTGTCCTTCTCTATCCACATCATTCCCTAAAAAACACTTCTTTTTTTCCCCTCCACCAGACTTCTCTATCCAGGGACAACACATTTCTTTGCCCTCCCCTTTTCCACATCTACTTTTTTTTTTTTAACATTCAACTCAAATTGCATTTTATTCCTCAATCTTCTGACTGACGCTAGGGAGAGGAAGTCATTTCTGTATCTGGATTTCCAATGCCCTTGAAACATGTATATATTATGGCTTACATCATAACATATGGTAGTTATTTAAGCATCTTTTCCATTACAAAGTAAGTTGTGTAAGTAAAGATTGTCTCATTTTCTTTTTTAAGTGTCCTAGGGTTTAATACAGAATCTGTAGAGAGGAGAGACCTAATAAATACGGGAAGAATAACAAACATACCTTTCTGTGCTTTAATAAGCTGTTTTCCAATTTCAAGCGTCACATAGGCCGTGCCATTTAGAACTATGTCTGTTATGGTCTTCCAAGCATTGGGAGAGAGTCTTTCAGTGGGTGAAATAAAATTTCCTGCTGCGTTGTTTATCACGATCTAATAAGTGGATAAGGCAAGTTATAGAAACTTTCAGATAAGGTAGAATATTTTCCCACTAGGGCTTTTATTTTTGAAGCTTATTAATCCAAATAATATAATACGGCTTAAGTTCATAGTCAGCTTTTAAAACAATACTACGAGATTGAGTTCAGTTTCATGTTCTTGGAGTCTGAAAATCTCCTATTATTTCCCAAGTTCAGAATCCTAACACGTCTTTAAATTAGGGTAGTTCTATTATTAAGAAAAAAAAAAGACAGAGTAAGCATGTTTATCATGTAACTACACTATTTCAGGGAACCTCAAGAAATGCCTCTGGATTTCTGTTATTTACTTTTTAACTTAATGAAACTCTTGGTCATTGACCTGTTTCTTCAGGATCAACTGCTTAGTTGTATGACAGATTCAATATTATTAGATGGTTTGAAAATATCTTTAATGTAGAAAAGTACTCACTCTGAGATTATTGAAGAAATGGCTTATCTCTAATAAATGGGCCAAATAAAATGTCCATTTATATCTCAGGTTTTAGAAGGAGAAATTTGGAACTTCTTGCAGTTTTTCTTACTTGTATTGTTCTCCTCCACCAAGAGATAATCAAAAGTTATTAAGAAAAGCAAAGACCATGAATCATATAAACTAGATATTGTGTTCTTGGACTAACTGCTCTTGTTATTTTATAATCTTATTACATAAAGTGAAATCAAGTTTGTTCCATGATTATAAATGCATTTTTAAAGTATTCCTGAAAGAAAGAAGGGCAGCAGTCCACTTAATCTTTTCCCTGCTTTGAGCCGAGTTAGCATTTTCCTAGGGATAGAAAACATGTGCTTCTCTGTACAGCCCTTGCTCACATCAAGAGTTTATTTCATTTTTGCATCCTGATGGGTGTTATCAACTTCAAATGACTCTCACTTTGTCTTCATCACCATTAGCTTACATCAGGAAGTCCTGTGACTTTGATCAGTTCCAACACAGTCTTGTGAACCATATCAGGATCCCTCACATCACACTGAAGTGCATGAACCTGCATAAAACAAAGAGAAAAAAAGACTTCTACTCTCCCCAGACTTCCTAAACCAAAACAGGAGTAAATTGTTTAAACATGTTATAATTCACAAATTTAATTTAAATGACTGCTTTTGAATGTACCTTATTTCCAGTTTGAGAAGAAATTTGTTCTGCAGTAGCTTTCAAAACATCAATCTTCCTAGAAATAAACACATGGTATGATGCATGAGTTCTGAAATGACTTCACATATTTTTCTTTTTAATCCCATAAATTAGAATCTACAGCTTAAAGTAATGCATTTTTGAGAAAATATGAGTTATATCTACATACAAATCAATTTGAATGAATTTATTTTAAAAGTTAAATTCAAACTATTTTTATATATTTGATAGTAATTCACTGAACTGGACACTTTTGGGGGGGAGGCTGAGGTACCAGGGATTGAACTCAGGGGCACTCAGCCATTGAGCAACATCCCCAGTTCTATTTGGTATTTTATTTAGAGAAAGGGACTCACTGAGTTGCTTAGCACCTCACTTTTGCTGAGGCTGGCTTTGAACTCACAATCCTCCTGTCTCAGCCTCCCAAGCCACTGGAATTACTGGCATATACTACCAAATTGAGCACTTTTATACCAGTTACTTTGACAAATATTTAAATTATTTCCTTAATTATAATCATTGTACCTGTTTTTTCCACCTGAGCCAGCTTTACAAAAATTAAAAATAAATACATTTATGCTATAGTGTTAGTAAGTTGTTCAAATAACCTATATGCCTTCCAAATCTTATGTCCTTGAAATATATAAAATAAATCATGAATATAAAACTATATAGTAGTAAAATGAAAATAAAACTCTTAAAAACATTGCAACAAAAAAACAAAAATGTTCTGTCCAATGAGCATTTGTGAGTGACACAGTAACTGTCATTCAGATACCTAAAATTTTATACCACTCAAAACTGGAAGAAGGGGAGGATCTTGTGCTAGTCTCCAGCGCTCCAGACTTTTAGATATAGGGTACCAGATATGCCTAAGTAAGAAGATACACATTCCACTTGGTTTTACCCTTCCCAGATTCATCACAACAGATGTGATGAAATATCTGTGCATCTAAAAGAAAGTGGAAGGAAAACTTCTAATATCCTGCTACAAGGTTAATTATCAATTGAAGCAGTAATCACAATCACTCCCACTGGAAAAAAAAGCAGCCTCAACATAGTATTTTTTTAAAATATACTTTTTTTAAGTTGTAGATGAACACACAACCTTTATTTATTTTTATTTATTTATCTTTATATCATACTGAGGATGGAACCCAGGGCCTCACATAAGCTAGACAAGCACTCGACCACTGAACTACAACCACAGCCCAACATAGTACTTTTTAACTTCATACACAGAAAAAAACAAACAAAAAAAAGTCTATGGGCTGGATTTGGGAAAAGTAAATATTATCAGTTCCTTGATTGTCTTTGTTTCTATCATCTCAAATCATAATGACTTTTTCCAAGGAAATTTATTTAGTAATCTGCAGAATACTTTATATAAGATTAGGATGCAAATCAAACAATCCAGCAAGCAGTGTTTTCAATATTATGACACAGACGGGTTCTTCACCAGACTCTGAAGTGAAGGGCTGAGACTCACTTACCTGCTGGCTATCACACATTGAGCACCCAGGCTGGACAGAAAAGTTGTCATGGCTTTGCCAAGGCCAGTACCTCCTCCAGTAATGAACGCCACTTTTCCTTGAAAGCTATTAGGTGGCAGCATCACTTTTTGAAGGGGAGGAAAGAATTTAGACTGTGAAGCTTCCATGCTTTGATATAATATTTTTGTTCCATAACTGAAAAACTAAAAGGGAAAAAAACAAAATGAAACAAATTGAACTGCAGACATATATTTGCACAAGAGATATTTTAAATTTATTCTTGAATTTAATATTAACTGAGTTCTTGGATTAATTCAAATGTACTGCAAACATAATTATTACATTTAATCAATTATTATTCTTTTTCTTTCTGAGGATTAAGTAACATATGAAGGGGTTAAAAAACATGGGTTCTAGAACTATAGACTAAAATAGTGTAGAATTTTCTCCCTAGTCATATAGTCAACAGAAAGTTATTTAACCTTTCTGTGCTTAATTTTCTTCATCTATAAGATGGGAATAAAAGAACTCTCTTCATAGGATTACTTGAAATAACTATAACTATGGTATATAGCATATTTATATATAATACATTAGTATGCACTATATGTTCTATACATACTAACATTATTATTTGCAGGTGTTTTGCTTAAATTTTACTTTAAAAAACTGATATAAAACATTTTTATTTTTTAAAAGAATAATTTGGGGACTGGGGCTATAGTTTTGTTGGTAGAGTGATTGCCTCACATGCATAAGGCCCTAGTTCAATCCCCACTAACAAAAAAAAAAAAAAGAATAATTTGGATAAATATCACACTTCATTTTTGAATTACTGAAGAAAATTATTTTAAAATTCTTTAATGCTAATTACATCAAATGCCTCTATTTTATTTCTTTCTAACCAATAAATTTAGAACAGAAATTTATAATCATATTACATTTGAAAACCACTGATATTCTCTCATAGTTAATTATAAAACACACTGTAAGAGTTTAACATAACAAACAACAGGAGCTACCATTCATTAAGTGGTTACCATATGCCAGGGTCAGATATTAAACTACCTAATCACCACAACTATCACATGAATTAGTTATTTTTTTAATCCCATTTAGAGGAAGGGTTCAGACAGATTAATAATATTGAGCAAGTGCAGGACTAAGATTCAAACATGGGCTGACAGACTCTGGAGCCCTCCTCTGATAACCACCTTGTATGTTGCTTCTATCTAGTCTCGAGCTCCTACTTAATAATCACATACAGGAGGTATGTAATATTCCCCCACCAGGAAAACAATCGCAAGGTCAAAACTCCAGAATCTCATCTTTTCCTGCTAGAATATTCCTAGCTAAATAAGCTGCCATCAATTGATCCAGGATATCCAGAAACTTACCCTAAAGAAATAATCAGAAATATGATCAATGATTTAGAGTAAGGTTGTTTGTCAACTGGAAATTACATAAAATGTTTATGATGTAATATTGAGTAAAAAAAGAAAAATATATTGTATTTTCTTAAATAAAACCAAATGCTCAGGAAAAAAAAAAAGACTAGAAGGAAATAACAGCAATAAGCAGTAGATTGAATATTTACCATCTACCAAGGTCTATTAGACTTCCCCCCCCCTTTACTTCCCTCCCCCCTTCCTTTACTTCATATAGTAAATTCTGTTGCCATTCTCATTTTATAGATGGGAAAACTGAAGCACAGAAAGATCATGTACTGTATTTTTATAGACAAATAATAATAAGTACTTAATAATAAGTACTTCACTACTCATTTATATAGTTCTATTTATTTATAAAGTACTTACACACTAAATACTTTACATGATCTACCAATAATGTGAAGAGAGAGCCTACAGAATGGGAGAAAATCTTTATCACATGCCCCTCAGATAGAGCATTTATCTCCAGGACATATAAAGAACCCAAAAAAAATTAACACCAAAAACAAATACCCAATAAATAAATGAGCTAAGGAAATGAACAGACACTTCACAGAAGAAATACGATTGATCAATAAATATATGAAAAAATGTTCAACATCTCTAGCAATTAGAGAAATACAAATACACTGAGATTCCAGCTCACTCCAGTCAGAATGGCAATCATCAAGAATACAAGCAATAATAAATGTTGCCAAGGATGTGGGGAAAAAGGTGTGCTCATACATTGCTGGTGGGACTGCAAACTGGTGCAACCACTATAGAAAGCAGTATAGAGAGTTCTTAGAAAATTTGGAATGAAACCATCATTTGACCCAGTTATTTCACTACTCAGTTTATAACCAAAGGACTTAAAATCAGTATACTATAGTGAGACACCCACATCAATGTTTATAGCATTTCAATGCACAATAGCTAAACTACAGAACCAACCTACGTGCCCTTCAACAGATGAATGGATACAGAAATTGTGATATATATAAACAATGGAATATTACTCACCCTTAAAGAAGAATGAAATTATGGCATTAGCTGGTAAATTAATAAAACTGGAGAATATTATACTTAGCAAAATTAGTCAATCCCAAAGAACCAAAGACTTAATGTTTTCTCCAATACGCGGATGCTAATTCACAAAAGGGGTCAGGGGGCTAGGGAAGAATAGGGGTGTTTTGGACTAGACAAAGGGGAGTAAAGGAAAGGGAGGGAGTATGGTGGTAGGAACGATAGCAGAATGAATTGGATGTTATTATCCTATGTGCACATATGATTACACAACTGGTGTAACTTTACATCATATACAACCAAAAGAATAAGAGGTTATACTCCATTTATAAATGATGTGTCAAAATGCATTCTACTGTCATGTATAATAAGAACAAATTAAAGAAAAAAAGTAATTTACGTGATCCAAATCTAAGATCTGACTTCAGAGTCTATCTTTATAGTTATTATCTCTAAGTGATGGAATTATGGATTATTATTTAATTTTTATTTAAGTTTGGTTGGTTCTAAATACTTACAAAAATCTATCAAGTATTATCTGATTTCATAATCATGAAAAATGTTATTGAGAGATAAAATGTGAGAATTTATGTAAAAAAATTGAAGATAAATTGATAAATCTGGTTATGTTCCATGCTAGTCATATTTCTTTTAACTTCATATTGACAAAGCTTTTTTTTTTTTTTTTTGGAATCCTTTTGCCAATGTTTGAATCCCAAGCAACCTGTAATAATCTTTTTCTACCTAAATGGCAGTTTTACCTAAGGCTGCCACCCACCTCCAGAATTACTGCATTAAGATGATGAATCAGGAAGTTTGCATGAGTAGGCTGGTAAATTTGTCACTACCTAATAATAATGAAAAAAAATGTATTCTAATTTTCCAAAGGCTCTACCATGAATATTTTTTACTTAGTTTGTGGAGGAAATTAGATGGGAGGCTTTATTAAAAATAACTAAAGAAGATATTTATATACTAAAAACATTTTTCTCAACCTCCTAACTGCTAGGGGAAAGCTTAAAAAGTAAAATATCACATTTGATAATAACAATTCCCAATAAATATCTATAACAGATTATTGTATAACAAGATCTTACCTATCTTTTTTGATCTGATCAATACTGATCTTATGACTTCATCACTTTACCTATCCAAAACTGAAAAAAAAACACCCTGATATACTATTTTAATTCACATTACCCTCTGACCATTCATAGTATATATGTGAATATAAATTCAGCCATCCCTTGGCCTGTTCAAGGTTAGTTGCTCCATGTCAGCACTGAAATACGTAGAGATGATCAGGTCTCACAAGATCACATTGTATACACTCATATTTCTACAAAGAAATATTCTGAATAACAGTAATCTTACTTGGTCATTTCCTTTGAATTATTTTAAAAAGTGGATACAAAACAGGCTTTGAAAGATTTTTCATGTCTTGCTTTGTAGTTTTTCTAAACACAAGCTGTTTAGAAATAAATTGTTTCTGAAAATGGAAATAACACCTTTCCTATCAAGATTGATCTCTCTGGAGATCTTTGGTGATCTAAAATTCTTAAAACTCTCTGAAGTCCTCCAATTTTGACAATACAGATTTATTTTTTAGTGTTAGAAGCTATAATCTGCCTCAAGAAGGTTAACTACCCCCGGTGCACCCCACCTCCAAACTCATCAGCTTCCCACTTTACATAAACAATATCTTCCTCCTTCATATATTGCTAAATTACACCTAAACTAATGAGTCACAACCAGCTTCTAATCCTCAAAATGGCAGTTCTAACAGTCTTGACCTTATCTCTTCCCTGGAGGATAAAAACTGTTGTCAATGAGAGTCACACCTAAATTATTTAAGGATTTGGACTAGTCTAAAATGTCTAGAGTCAAAATCTAAAGGTATATTGGTGATCCTAGGCCAAATGTGTTTTATAAGACCTAATTTGGAATTTTAAGTCAACATTTAGATATTGGGTGAATTCACAAAAACCAGAAGCTCTACTAACACTTGGGTCCAACTTCCTACATGATTCAGCCCAACCTGCCTGCCCCTTGGGACAGACCTAGGTTCTTTTTGGCCCTGACTCACATAGGGACAGTAAGCCCTTTTTACTGGGTGGCTTTCATTTACAGAAACTTTACAAACCTGAGATATTTTGAGTATAGAACCCTTAGTCTAAATAAAACCCAAGAAGCTGTACAAAAGAAGGATTTTTATTTGTGTGTTGGAGGGGGTTATTTTGTTTTGGCACTATATGTAAGTTTCTGAAATTTCATATAAAACAGATTTCTATAAAAATATTAAGATCTATATTTTAGAAAATCCAGTTTCAAATCTGTAAAAAGTTATATAGTAATAGACTCTTACATGTAAGTTGTGAGACTAAGTTCATATTTAAATAAGCATTAGCTTAGCTATTTTACCACCACCACTATTACCACCACCACCATCATCATCATCTCTTCTGATGAAGCCTCCATATTAAAATCCAATCCCTCAAACACACTGATGTCCTCCAGAATCAAAAAGAAAAAGTCAAATTATTGACCCTAGCATTCAAACCTTGTACAATATGGCCTCAGCCTAGCTTCCTACTTGTTCTACCTCATAGACTTACTAACTCCTCAGCACTCCCAAAACTTATCAAGTACTTTCACCTTCTGGCCTTTGCTCCTGCTTTCTCTTCAACCTAGAAGAATCAGCTTCCAAACCAGGCAAGAATGTCAACATCTTCCTTGACACTTTTAAACAGGTGCCTCCTCAATTAAAATTAGTAAATGAGCTAGGCATGGTGGCCTATGCCTGTAATCCCAGCAGCTCAGGAGGCTGAGGCAGAAGGACCACAAGTTCAAAGCCAGTCTCAGCAAAAGTGAGGCGCTAAGCAACTCAGTGAGACCCTGTCTCTAAATGAAATATAAAATAGAGCTGGGGATGTAGCTCAGTGGTCTAGTATCCCTGTGTTCAATCCCCAGTACAAAAAAAAAAAAGGAGGTAAATGATCCCCTCCCTCCACCAGGCGCCAGACTTCCACACTAGACTGTGAGGACTCAGGAAGACGGAACAGTACTTTATTCAGCACTATAGCAGGGGATCTGGCTCCAATTAGGCATTCAATAAATGCTTATTTTATTGGATGTAACACTGGTTGACCATGCTCCAATTCCATTCAAAAGTGATTGGGTGCAGACATGTAGTCTTACACAAATATACAATACAATCCAGTTCTTTGCCACTTGTTTTTAAAAATTAGAAGTCACTTCCAATGACCATTAATTATGGAATCTTAACTGTGAGCTTATACCCAAGAAAAGAAAAACAGAATCTATTTGTATGCATATTATTAAGTCAACAGCAAATAGAAAAATGGGCTTAAAAAAGGTAGCCCACACAAAGAATATACATACAATCATATTTATAAGTGAATAAGCTTGTATAAACAAAGACAGATATCAGTTTTCTCTTACCAAACTGATTAAAGTTCAAAATTTCATAATACATAACACAAGAAACAGCTTAGTAATGCCACTCTTACACTCTTTGATATGAATTGTGGTAAGTTCTTTCAAGGTCAATTTGGCAACATTTATCAAAATATTGAATATATAAAATTATATTAAATATAAATACACTTTTACTCAGTAGCTCCACATTCAGGAATTTACTCACAGATGGACTCATTTGGGAGAGGTGGGAGAAGAAGCTCTGTTTGAAGATACATTAAGTGGCTGGATGGGGGTGAGGGAGGTAGAGCACTTACCTAACACAGGAGACTCTGGGTTTGATGGAAGGAAGGAAGGAAGGAAGAAGGAACGAAGGAAGGAAGGAAGGGACGGAGGGAGGAAGGAAGGAAAATGAAATAAAGAAATTCTATTTACAATAAAATCTAACAAATCTAATAAAAGAAATGCAATACTTGTTAGCTGAAAACTATAAAACATCATTTTAAAAAATTAAAGAAATAAAAATTAAATAAATGAAAAGATAGCCTGTGTTTATGTACTGGAAAACTTCATTTTGTGTAAAGGGAAATTCTTCCCCAGAAGATTCAATGATATCTCTATCAAAATTCCAAATGGGCTTCTGCAAAGATTGACTAAATACCTAAAATTGATATGGAATGCAACAAAATCAAAATAACCAAAGATGTTCATTAAAGTATGGATCTATTACCTACTAAAAGGAGAGAGAACTTATATGCCAAATGTAAACATTGTTATGTTGATTCACTCACTCAACAAACATTTGTTGAATACCAATAATGTGAAACATTATGTGTTAAGTGAAAAATTCAAGATAGAGAAATATATATCACATGCTCCCATTTGTGTGGCTTTTTAAAAAATGAGAATATTTTTGTACATATGTTGATAAATACACAAAATTTGTTGGAAGAACCCATAAGAAACTATTCATTGTAGTATCTTCTTAGAAGTACTTACTATATTGACAACTATATATCCTTTGATAGAGCTTTAATGTTCCACATATTCATTAATTAATGCCATTAAAAACAATTAACACAAAACTGAATCATATAAACAAGCACACAATACATGAAGGATACAGAGAAAAAGTTATAAGAAGAAGAAAAGTGGTATAGAATAAGTTTCATAAGGACATATGCCTTACTTCAAGTGTAAGTACTCTATATTCATACTTGAATGTGAGCTTTATAATAGACAATGAAATAATTCCATTTCTTTTGGGGGAGAGGATTCAAGGTATCTGTTGGTTTAGATCAAATATTTTTAAGTCGAATTTATTGACTCAAATTCCTATCCCAAGAGCTTTATAAGCTGGACCTTAGCTGTAATATAAAAATGTCAGGCTAGTAAATACTGGATAACCATCGTTTTCAAAGGATGAATTTGAAAAACTTACATCTTTGTCCTGCCAAAGCACCTCATGTATTTCCTGCACATACTAAGCCTTCTAAAACTAACCCAGCTTATTTTGTCCAATTGCTAGAAAGCTACTTGTCTGTGCCATAAAATTATTTTTTTAATGCCAAGACCACTGTTCCTTCAAAATGGTGCATGTAGTTCTTGGCAAGAGGTATCCAGAAATACAAGAGGCAACTAGGTAGGACACTCTACTGGATGTTTCACTGCAGAAAAGGATACTCCCATAGAATTGTCTCACCCCAAATGCCAGTAGCAAAGGTTGAAGAACTGAAGTACCCAAACTCTACCAAACCCACAGCTCACCAGAGGCCACATTAAGCTGGAGATCTGTGTCTGTGTAGATTGCTTGAGCATGTCTACCCATTCCTTAACTTAATGCAGCGCACTGCACAGAGGCCACTGGTGTCTGAGCTTCTGTCTACAGACCTCGTTACCACAGCAATTTGAAGGTAAGGCTGAACAAATATAAAAGAAAATGCCTCACTGGACTCCATGGCTAGGCTGAATCATGCAATTGCTGGTAGCAAGATAGAAATTACATTTTTGAGTAATGATACATCTTATAACAGGGAACATGAGTCCTTGAAAAAGTGGATACTCTGTTGCTACAGGGTATACTTCCCATTTTTATTACAGTTCTTATTTATCTGCAGTTAGATACAGACCAAATAGATGTTTCCTAACACTACACAATGAGAGAGATGAAATCAGTAAATTAGGAGGCAATTTGAAATATTCAACTGGGATCTTCACTCCTCTGCCTTTCATTTGATCTCCTATTCCATAGCTAAAACTAATATGACTCTTTTTTTGAACCAAAAATCAGAAACCCTGCTTTTGCAAAGGGTTTGTTTTGATTTGGGAGTTTGTTTATATGAAAAAGCATTAGAGATAAGTGTGACATTATGATTGGGTATACAGTTCATTCAATTATTTATTCTGAGCAAGTTTTACGGCATTTACAATGCCCCAGACCCCGTTCTAGGCAATGACAATACAGCAGTGAATGAAACAGATACAACAGTCACTCTTTAGTGAGTTTATATTTTGGAGGACAAGGGATGAACAAATTACGTGAAACATATAGTATATTAAACGTTGATTGGTACTGCAGAGAAAAATAAAGTATGGAATAGAGGCAGAGCATTGCTAGTTTTAAAAAGGTGGTCAGCAAAGGCCTCACTAATGTGACATTTGAGCAAAGACCCGAAGGTGGAGGGGGATGAGTCACTCAATTTCAGGCAAAGGGAAGAGTATGTAGCAAAGGCCCTTAGGAGGAAGTTTAGTATTTGGAGGAATGGCAGGAGGCCAGCATGGCTCAAGTAGGAGAGTCAGTGGGAAGAGAAGAGGACAGTGAGGCAAAGGGGACTGGATCACCAAGGCTGAGTCAGCCCCTAAACAGACTTTCACTTTTGCTCTGAGCTGACAATAAAGTCTACAAAATTTTGAGCAGAGTATTAATATAATCTGCCTTAAGCTTTTATTTAGAGAATTTTTCTGGATGTTGTGTTGAGAATGGGGACAAGGGGGAAAGGTTAGAATCAGGGAGACTAAACCATTTGTGTAACAGGCCAGGCAAGAGATGATGATGGCCTTAACCAGGATGCTATCATTAGAAGTGGCAAATAAAATTACTTGCAAATGAGAAGGCTCAGGAAAATGAAGATGTAATGAATTACCACTAGACCTAACATTGCCTGGTTCAAATCTTTCTTCTTACTTTAAAAGCCCAACCTCACTATCCTTTGACCTAATTTGACTGAAAACAGATAAATGGGTCAGTTTATTTGTTCACTGAAAAGGTCAAGGCCATTCAACTGTGAAAGCTTTTTCTGCCTGTGTCAGCCCACCTCTGCTACTTCTGCATTGCCTCTGTGTTCTAGCATGATTAAGACTTAACTGAAGTAGGAAGAGGAATGGAGTCCTATTAGACAGGAGGCATTAGTTAGATAAGAGATACTGAAAGCATTAGAAATAGAGACAAGACAGCCACACATTGAACCTGAAAATTAGCTTGCACCAAATATTAGAAGTAATAAGAGAAGAGCTCAGGATGGCACTGTAAGTAAAATAACTGGATTGATATGAGAAGACCCACATTGGAGGATTGAGGATAGAGTTCTGGACTAGAAATGCTGCATCTGGGCTCTTTGCCATATCTACCACAAGAATGAAGACCACTCTCAGCAATCAGCCTGCAGACATCACTCAGAAGAGATGCACATTAACTGTGATGAATCCTAGAAGAACAGTCCAGAGGGACATCAATACAGAACTCAATCTTCTTGGAAAAAAAAGAAGCTCCGTGATGACAAATGATGGAGAAACAGAAAAGAACTGACTACTGTTCACACTGTCTGTAGCCACATACTGAACATGATCCAGGGGGCAACTGAGCTTCCATGACAAGATGAGGCCTGTGTATGCTCAGTTCTCCATTATTCAGGAGAATGGGTCTCTTGTTGGAATCCGAAAAATATTGGGTAAAAATACATACATAGGATTTAGATAAGGACAAGCCCAGAATGAAGAGTGATTCCTTGAAGGAAATGATACTAAACTTGTTTCAAATTCAGCTGCTTTGATTCAGCAAACCCCAACAGTTAAAAACAAGGATATCAGGAAATTCTCATCAATATGTACGTTCCTGAACAGTTCAGCAGAATGACAAATAAGATCTAACAGTCATCCTGTTTCTGTATAAGGTCCTGGGTTATGAAACCAACTTGTGATATTTTAATGACTCAGTAAAAGACCACTACCGTAAGGAAAGAAAGAAGGCAGGCAGGCAGGCAGGCACTAAGCCAGTTTTGTAACAGAGAAGAAATCAGGGTTTTCCTCATTCCAGCACTTGTGAAACTCAGTTCTGTCACTGCTTTTAGGACACAGCATCTTTCCTCTCTATCCACTGCCTGATTTCAAAGCCTATATCTCACACCATTCATAAATAGTAAGGGCCTATTCAGTGTCTTCTTTTAACCAGCCTCCTGCCTGTGGTCTCTGCTTACCCCAGCCCACCCACAATGCTGATCTCCAGGGAACTCAAAATGTAACCATGTTACTTCTCTCCTTAGTATTCTCCCATGGCTCCCAGAGCTGTATAAAGTGCAGATTCCTCAGCTTCACAAGTATTCCAAGTGGTCAGGACCTGGCTCTTGCCCTTCTCTCCTGCCTCATCCTATTTGAAATTTATTCTCAGGGCAAAAAGTGCTCAGGGTTCCACCAGTTTCCTACCTCCCTATCTTTCATGAATCACTCCCCACCATCACTACCACGTTCATCATTCAAACCCAGCTCAGAGTTCTGTCACCCTCTGACACTCCCAGACATAATGTATAGGATGGTTTAGGCATCCCAGCATCTGCTAACATTTTGAGACTGACATCACTTACTCTCTCCTCCACCCAACTCCCCCTTGAATGCCCTCTTGGATCGTGGCACAGTTGGTCCTTAGCTCAAGGGTCAACGACAGAAATCTGGGCTTTACCACATACCACACATTCAAACCATCATTCCAGATCATTTTAGTCCTTAGTAGCTTTAACACTGCCCTTGGTTCAGGTCCTCATCACTTTTGTTTGACTTCTGGTCTCCCTAATGAAATCACCTTCCTGCTTACAACTGTGATGGGATCATACCACTTCCTCAGCCCCACCTTTATTCCCAGCTCCTGCTTTCAATGAAGTTCTCTCAACATACCTTCTAAACATCCTTCCACATCAAGTCTCCCCACAGCAATTATCATTCCTCAGTTGATGCATGGACAATCACCCAGGTTTGACTATCTAACTCCACTCTAATTCTCAATTCCATAGCTTCGGAACAAAACTCTGACACATCCATGTGGCCAGCAGGCTGCTCACTAACATGTCTCTAACCCCTCCCTCCGTACTCTACTGATAACCTCTATTTGGGGCCTTCACACAGGCTACTCACTGACCTAGAACTTTCTCACACCTCTCTCACTGGCTAACTCCTCCTCTTTCTTCATGAGTCAGATTAAAAATACACCCAAAACAATGCTCCCATGAAACTAGATACTCTCCAATGTGGGGTGAGGGAAGGATAGGAAATGCTTCTTCCAAGATCAGATGTTTCCCTTTCTCTTCTCCTTTTTTTTTTTTTTTTTTTGTTGTTGTTGTTGTTGATGTGTTTTGTTTTGTTGTAGCACTGGGGACTGAACCAAGGGCCTTGCAAATGCTAAACAAGTGCTCTACCACTGAGCTATACCCCTAGCCCTTTGAGACTGGGTCTCACTAAATTGTTGAACCTGGAACTAGTGATACTCCTGACAGCCTCCCAAGTCACTGGGATTACAGATGTGTGTCACCATATCTGTTTTTCATGTTTTAAATACGTGTCTATCTTCTTCAGGGCAACCAAAGGAAATTGAGAACAGGGTTCATATTTTTTTAATTACTTCATCCCCAAGACATAGCTCAAGGTCAGCAACAGAGCCTGTTCTCAATAAATGTTTTTTAATTTCGGCCTACTAGCTAAAGGCACAATCTAAGATAGCATTTCACAAATAGGTTTTATGACACATGAAACACTTCTGTTGGTTATGGTAACAAAAGTATTCAAATAGGGGTTTTAATTCTAACAACTTGTATTTGCCCTCAAAAACATGATGTTCCCTGGAACAAACTCCCACTTCACAGATGTTAAGACTTTTCTTCTACTTGAAATTCAAACTACAACTTCCATGTGCCAAAAAGGGGAAAACCATATTAACAGGGGGCTCTCTGGCCTCAAACCCCAAACCTCAAAACTTCCACTTCTCTTAAGCAAAGGAATTTAGTAAATAGTCAGGTTATAATTAATTTTTAAATGAGTCCATTTTCTTCTTCTCAAACTGTGCTACTTGTTTCAGAGGAACTGGGGTATGGCCTAACTGACCTTATTATTAAGATTAGTGGTTTGTGTTCAAAACAAAACAAAACAAAACTAAAACTAAAACTTTTTATATCAGAACTGTTGTAGATTTCAAATGAACAGTTCTTAGAAGAGTAAGAAAATAGTTTTTTGCTTTTTCTTTCCTACAATTGTCTATAACTTCCTCTTTACAGAAAAAGGATATAGTATCAGCAAACCCCTAGACATGCGCAAATCTCTTTTTAAAAAGTTCTCTAACTTGAGAGAATCACCATACCCATTCCTGTGTTCATATCTGGTACCAATGTTGCCCATATTTTTCTAAAGAAAACACTATAGCTGTCCACTCTGTCAAACTGATTTAAAGCGAGGGGGGGCGGGGCTCTTAACAGTTGACAGGTTAACTTTTCTACATTATGAGGTGCCCCTCTCCCAGATTTAACTCCAAGAAGGGGTCTATATATAGTTTAGGTTTAGTTTGTTTCATCTTTATGTGAATTTGCTTTGTGAAAATTCACTATACAATGTGGAGCCATTTCTGTCACATTCCACTAAAATAGATTGAGGGGCAGGCAGTTAAGAAAAGGACACCCTCTGCTCAAAAATACCTGCTCCAGGAACTGTATCACAGAACCAATCCAAGAAAACAAGCTTAAAAACAAAATAATCTTTAAGGTTATTATTATTTTCTTAAAAACTAACTACAGAAATGCCAGCTATGACCTTAAGACCACATTTAACCACTGCAAATCGGAGCCAGCCAACTACTGAAAGTAGGGAAGGTGCCAATGAACTTTCTTCCAAAATAACTATCGTATGAGATTTCTCTGTTCTAATAAAACTTCTTGGGGCTGGGGTTGTGGCTCAGTGGTAGAGCACTTGCCTAGCATGTGTGAGGCACTGGATTAGATTCTTAATAAAATAAAGGTCCACCGACAATTAAAAAAAAAAAAAAAAACTCCTTGGTTCTATGGACATATCAGTCACCCCGTCTGTGCAAGTGGATTACAATCCAAACAAAAGTCCCTTGATTGCAGATTCGTCTCTGTATTTTTTGATTGTCTGTATTGATGACTAACTCACTTAAATTAACACATAAACGGATTTCAGTAGAGTTTCTCCCTCGCACGAGCCAGGGCCTGGGTTCATTTTCGGACCGAGGGGAGGGGGTAGTGAAGAGTTCTGATGATGACAGCATCAATGCTCCCTCTGGGAACCATTCCCTATCACGACCCTCTCTCACTCAAGGTGGGATGTGCCCTTCCCTGCCTCTTTCTACCTATTTACACACAACTTTGAAACTTGCAGGAATTGTGAAAACTTGAAAACCACGTGCCTCCCTATCCACCTATGCTCACAGCCTTCTTATCTGAAAGGGGACTGTGACCACCGCCCGGTCCCTCACTGGGCATGCAGCTCCAGCCCTGGCACCTACACGTCCTCTTTCCGCGCGCCTCCCTGCGCCCTTGTCCTGGCTCCGCGCGGCCC